>NW_010418123.1:0-10897 GCF_000710305.1 Buceros rhinoceros silvestris | reverse complement strand
AATGAAAGACTAATGTCTTTGTGAAAGATTGTTCCTTGTAGTTGGGAATAATTCCAGTAGTATTTGCCTAAGAGCTACTGTTGGTTTTCCTTCAGCTGAGCTGAAGATAATTTCTCCCAGTTAAGTGTCTTGGAAATTCTGATACTTGGTATCGAGATTTTGTTACCAAAATAAAATTAGAGAAAAAACCAATACTGAATAGCTGAAATGTTGAGACATTTTAAATGGTGATACACAAAACCACACAAAAATATTGAGGAAATGGAGTAAAGTGGGAGTTTTTAATGTGGAGAGAAAACAAGCACGTTATTTTTTTCACTGCTCCCCCATATTTATGCTGCGCTAAGCTACAGAAGTTTAGGAATGTTTGAGGTGGGTTTTTTTGTTGTTTCAAAATGTGCTGCAAAGCTGTGTACTGGTTTGGATGATTGTGACTAGTGGTGACCTGTCCTTGTTTGTGTTTATGTATTTCTGCATCGCAGAAGCACTTAGGTTAACGAAACTCTGGCTTCTGTATAAGTAACTTAGGAGTGACCCTCAGTTTTTCCCTTTATGTTTCCGTGCTGCACATACCTGTGTAAACTCCAGAACTCCCCAGCCGTACCAGCCCCTGGTCGTTCAGTGTATCTGGATGTGGGAGACATAGCTGCAGCGACTGGACTGAACTGGCTCAGTGCCCTGGAGAGCTGGCTCTGGACCGAGCCCTCCAGTGCTGAGCATGTCTAGCCCAGCAGGTCTCGAATAAGGCCGGCAGAAGGGCACAGAGTGTACGACAGCAGGAACAAAAAAGTCTAGGAAAGTCATCTGTCTTTCTGTCTGTCTCTGAAGATTCACTTCTCTCTGGCCACTGCGTGAAAAATACGTTTACTCTGGAGCCGGTGGAAGTGGGAACGGAGAGGAGGCAAAACTCATGGCTCAGGCTGAGGGAGACTCGTGCAGGTGGTGCTTGGCTAACTGGGCAGGGACTGTCACTTTTCCATCAATGCTTCTCTACTCTGTGCAGCTCCATTTTTACCTTTGGCAGGGACGTGCACTTTCCTCCCAGGAGAGCCAAGCTCGATGCCTGAAGCAAAGGAGGGCAGGCTACCTGGATCTGGGCTGCAGCAAGAGAGTAAAGGCAATTTCTCGAAGGGGTTTGACTAGTTGGTAACTGGCACCTGGAATATGAAAGCTCAGGAATGTGGGAAGAACGCGTGATACAAGTTTGGTGCCTGGTTTTGGATGGACAAGATCAGGGCTGTTTTGGTGACCACACAAGTGCGAGCCATTACAGAAAAGAAGTGCGAATGCATGAAAAAGTTTGTTCCAGAAACTGCCTCTCAGGAGGAGACAAACATGGAGATGGTTACCATGGCCTGGCACGCCTGATGCTACTGAAGTTAGTGGCACCTGGAATCAAGTGCTAAGACAACTTACCCTTTTGGACTCCTCTGTGTTGAGAGATGTCATTGCCGCCTCTGTTTACGCCTGTAAAGGTTTTTTCCATCTCTGGCTTGGAGGCTGACTTTCAGAGGGACAGAGTAACAGCTTTGTTATGTCAACAGCTTCTGCTTTGAGAGTACTGTGCCTTAAGAGCATAGTAAATAAAGAACGAACGTATCTGGGCTTCTGATGTGAATGTTTAAAACTCCTAGTACGGTTTGCGAGAATTCCTCTCCTGCATTACAGTGAGTATTAATTACAGAGTCATTACTGTAGGAGAAAAGCTAAAAGGAAAATAGTACAGGAGTTAGGTTGATACCTTGCATATCAGAGCACAGAATTAAAACTGCATTACCTAGCTGAACAAAAAGAACCCCAAACAAAAATACCCCGAAACCCTCCAAGATCAGTGATCTGCCAGAGAATTTGCTTGGCCAGTTGTATTGCATTTTGGTTTTGCATTCCTCATCCCACTGTGGGAGAGTGAGTGAGTGGCTGTGTGGGCTTAGCTGCCTGCCTGGGCTACACGCAGCAACAAACGCTGAGATTTTGGAGAGATTTCCTTGGGACAGCGGTCACTCTACCTTGTGTGGAACTCATTTTCTGGTACTGAAGGTACGTGCTTCTAGTTTTGAAAACGAATGATGAAAGGTTGAAGAAAACTGAGGTCTGTGTAAGGAATTGCTGCCAATCTTTTTGTGTAATGCTGTACATCAAAACATTACACTTTTTTATTTTAATTTCTTTTTCCCCTTTACAGCATATAATCAAGTTTCACAGGGCTTCTAAAGCAAACAAGAAACCAGTTCAGTTACCTCGGGGAATGGTGAAGTCACTGTTATATCAGATCCTAGATGGTATTCACTACCTGCATGCTAACTGGGTGTTACACAGGGATTTGGTAAGTGGATCCACAATGGGGTTTAGCACTGGGATGATGATCAAGGGCGAGGATTGTTTTTTGTAAAAAATAGCTGGGAAACAAAAACCTTTGTGCTAAGGGCATGTACTAATTAATACATATTTTTCTACAGCAGATAGCCTTGATTGGTAAAGTGAATTTGAAAAGCTAGCTGTGATCTGTTATGCTTTTGACAGCAAAGTATATCAGGTGGCGGTTTTCCTTTTTTGATTTTCTGAACAAACTACTGTTAAAAGTGTTCACTTAAATAACAGGCATGTTGAGGTACAGCAAATGCCTCTGTAGTATCACTGCAGGCAAGATAAATAATTAAGTACAGCACGTGTGTAGGTGGGGGAGAGGGTGAGCGGCTGTAAGAACTGCTGAAGAAATAAAAACTCCCAAAAATCATCAGTAAAAGGAAGTAAAAACTTACAAAGGTAACTTCTGAAGGCCGTTATCTTTTCCTGGTATTTATAATCAATCAGAAATAGAGCCATGCTGACTTTTAAGACTTCTCCAAATAAACTAATAATTTATCCAAATGACAGTATAAGCAAAACATTTTGAACCTGAGCTAGTGTTTCTTAACCAGGAGATTCTGTTAAATGTTTTAATTTGGCACATCTCACCAATTCTTACATATTTGCCTTTGAAATACGCCCATAGCTGCCTGGGCTGGTTCTGTCTGTTCTCTTAGAATCGGGTACTTTTCCTGACCCAGTTGTCTGTAGTTCTTATGCTGAGAAGTAAATTGGAAAAAAACCCCACCAAACCTATCGAAGTATGATACTGTCTATATGTGATGCTTCTAATTACTGACATTTCTTCAGTCATGGGAGTGTCATTCGTTCGACCTTTCATTCCCACAAGTCAGTGTTACCACTGCTGTTCTGTGCTCGGTGCCGTAAGTCTGGCTTCCTTGTGACTCGCCCAGAGTCACTTTTTGTCTTTGAAATAGCTTTAATAGTATTCGTGGAAAAGTGGTCAATGATGAGTTATTTGTCTTCTATTTTCACGCCCAATAAATGTTGTTACAGAGTGCCAGTCTCTGTTTAAACTGATGGGAAAAGATTTATCAGTGATGATTAATTCAGACTGTCAGGACTGAAATACAGTGACGCTTTCCTTTATTAAATCAGTTGTACAGATATTTTTTCTAATTTGCTCCTGGTTTTAGAAATAGAACAAAGCCTCAGCACTGAGGGAAAAAGTCAAAAAGATTGTGGTGGCTTTGTCACGACTCATGAGATAGTGGAGCAGAATATAACGTAGAAATACATAGCGCATGTTACTTCTGAGACTCCCTTTGGCTTAAACCAACACGTAGTGTCTTACTCTAGTGTTCTGCCTGCAGTAGTACTCTTCAGTGTATTTTTTAGAGGCATACAGAAAACAAATGACCTGTTGTCAAGAATCTAGATTTTTCCGATGTTTTACTTGCTACAGTTTCAGAAGATTTATGAACTGAAATATAATTGAGTTTAAAAAGAAAACCATGCATGTTGTTAACTGGATGGCTCAGGAGATTGGTAATTTATTACAGAGCCTTTCACGTCTAGGTCTGTAGCGCAAATACAGTTTAAGTTGACAACTGTGGAAAAACTATTACCATCTCATTTTCTGACCTGTGTGAAATGAGTTGGTGGTCTCAGTCCAGCATGAAGTTTTCTTCCAGCGGAAAAAACACCATCACAATTGGCCATGTTTTGATATTCTGAGGAGGAGACCAGAAGCTCGAGGCAGAGCCTGAGAGGTCTTCCTGCTGGAACTTTGTCAGCTGTGTTGGTGAGAATCCCGTAAAAGCTGTGCAGGGGCTGCCTGTGCTGCCTTGTGCGTGGGAACCTTCAGGTTTGTTTTGAAACCGTTTGGTTTGAGCTGGATTTAGAGGCATGTGTTTCACGCAAAGGAAAGAATAGAATTGTCTGTCAGATACTTTATTAGGGTCCCTGGGAGCAGCCTGAGGAACAGAAGGGGTTCTGCCTCGTGGTTTACCGTAGCAAGATGAGGGCATATTGGTGCAAAGTTAAGCTTGCAAGCTGGGTCTTCAATAGCCCACACCTGACTGAGAGCAAACCAGCTGGTGTTAGTTAGTGCTGCTGCTTAGGCGGGGCTTTCTGTTCCAGGGCAGCTGTAACGTTAGCTTTCGGGAGTCTTGGTGTTAGAGCATCGGTTAAGTCCTGAGTGGAGAGCTGCACAGGCTTGTGCTGTTTCTCCTACGGCACCTTTAAAACTAGAGGTGTGCTCTAGTTTCTAAATCTCTTTTCCCGGGTTTAGGTGTGCACAGATAGGCGCACGGTTGCTGAAGCGACGAGCTTGCTTTCTTTCCATATACCAGCGACTGTCAGAGTGGTGGTGTGTGGGGGAGGTAGGAGGCTAAAGAATACAGCACTTCAGCAGAAAGGTCTATTCTTTGCTACGTCTGTCTCACAGGATAAGGATTTTTAAAGGGTAAGAAAACCCGTCTCTTGGGAAAGTAGTTATCTTCCAGCTAAGTGCCAGTTCCAAGTTGGGGGGTTTTGAGTTGCGTTATGCTAGCGCCCACAAACCTGGCAGTAAAACTTAATGGCTGTTAAAGTCACATGAAGGTAAGACTGAAAGTTCTCTTCATAACGGTGGAATCGAGGAGTCTTACTTGTATATAAATCTGACATGACTTGAGTATATTCTGCATGAAACAGTAAAAACTGTGGGAAGACAATGCGTCTTGTCTTGTCTTGAGTGGTGGTTTGTCTTTTACAAAGGAAAGGCATACGACTCTTAGCAGGAACTGAACTATTTAAATAGCTGTCTTCAGGGGTTTTCCTTTCACTGGTTACATGAAAGCCAAATCACCAGTTCCATCAGAGCAAGGGACATGTTGATTGTATTTATCTGAGTACTGCTGTGCTGGAGCAGCCAGCTTTTCTGTAAGTCTTTAAAACATACTAGTCAATTTTTTCAACAAATAAATGCCAGTCCTTTTAAAATTTATTTGACTTGCATATGCTTAAGCTTTTTTTAATTTCATGATTGAGAGCAATTGAAAGCAGATTGTTTATTCATGCTCTGACTGTAGCAGGAAGGAAATAAGAACACTTCATGTAATTACCACAAAGTGCATCAATTATAGTTTTAATAATATTTTGAATTTAGTTATCAAGCATGCTTGAAGCATAGTGCATTTTGCTGACTACTTTTCCTAGTATTTTTTCCACTTTCTGATATCCAGCTATTGGACTTCTTCCTTTACTGGAAGTTCTTATTCCACACTAAAAATAAGCAGAAGATTGGCCATAGATCTGTTTTCCTCAATCTGCAACCTCAACAGTGAGAGAAAAGAGAGGATGGATTTTGCAGCATGTGTGGAAGATTTCTTCAAGTAATGGGCTCAAAATAGAGGTCCTCTTGCATGGTACAGCAACTTGTGTGCCGTGCCTGTTAGCATTTCACAGTACGCCTTCGTTTGGTATTAGTTTGGTAGTCCTGTCTACACAGCCAGGATCCAGTCTTGGCTAAGAGATGAGCACCCCTCCGCTCATGTTTGTGGTGACAGTAAGATTAGTCTGCAGTTTACAGTAAGAAGAGGGTTTGCACTGCACCTGTCTGAACTGCTCATGTGGTGCAGCAATGCCTAAAAACATGCCACCACCCCTACCCGCAAGCAAAAACCCCCAAACAACCCAGAGGGAATCTCAGCTCTGACCAGCAGCACTGCAGCAGAGAGACCATGAGGAAATATTTCTGTGTTACCAAATCCCCAGACTATGTTTTCTGGCCTGTTTCTTGGTGCCTGGTGTGATTGGGTGCTGAACAGATGACTTGCCACTTGGCAAGCCAGGTGTGGAAGTGGGTAGCACCGTGCTGGGCTCCTCCCCTTCCCCTCCTCTTGTCTCTTGCCAAAGGACAATCTCTCAACCTTTGTCCCTCAGGTGGGATGGATCTGAGTTAGTCTGGGGCTGTGTGGCTGTGACTGTGACCAGTTGCAAGCTAGTGCTAGCACAGGACGCTGCAGCCGGTTCAGTGTGTCCCGAGGGTGCAGCTCTGCTAAACTGCTGCTGTGGGATGAGCACTGTTTTTTAACAAGGTTTCAGGTGGGCAAGCTTTAATACAGTTGGAAAGTAGCTTCCTGGCACCTGGACTCCTCCCAAGGATACCCGCTGCCAGGCTCGGGATCAGTGGGAGGGCTAGAGATACTCTTTTAACAGTGCATGAGAAGCCGCTGTCAGGGGGGTTTTTGTAGGTGACATCTTAGTCGTTCTCTAGGCTCTGCTTGTGAATCGGCTCAGTATGTGCCTCAGGCAAAACTAAATCTGTGCAACTTTTACCTGCCAGTTTTCCATTTTCCATGTTAGGGCTCTTGAATCCAAGGACGTCTCCCTTATCAATATTCAAGGATTACTCCAGAGTTACAGGAATTCCCTTCAGTCCCTCTCTGGTGCATACCCACTGTGGTCCTTTGAAGGAATGAACCCAAATGCTTAAAACCAAGTAGTAGGAAAAGCTGTGCACACAGCTGGGGAGAAGTTAGCAGCTTTTAAAAGCAGGGTGGTCTTCTACCCTGTTTCAGTGTGCAAACAGGTAATAGGCATTACTTCCCAAAAGGAGTCAGAATACTTATTAGTTGTTTGCTTTCAAAGGAGAAAAGCCCCAAACAACTCAACCAGTCACGGCTTGGGCTCTTGGGCTGTTGCATTGCCTCAGATTTTTGTTTCCAAAGAGTTCACGTAAGGGTGTGCTTTCATGAGATCAGAGAAGCACAGTGTGTTTGGCAGAACCTCGTTTTCTTGTGTACACTGTAACAACGCACTTTCCCATGAGTGTTAATTTACTATAATTTCAAATATTTATAGGTAAAATAACGTTTTCTACTGTTTCTTAATGCTGCTATTTACAGGAAATGTGACTGCTCTGCCTGCCTTCCTGAGCGTTTTCTTTGTCTTAGATTAAGCTTTCAAACAAGTAACTCATCAAAACGGAGAAATGATCAGAAGAGGCTGCAAAACTAAGTAGTTGATGCTCATGCCTGGGACTGTAAAAAATAAAACCCAACAAACAAACAAAACCCCAAACTTCCTTTTTCTTATTTTTAATACCAGCTGTGCAAATGAGAATCAGTTTGGCTCGCTTTCTTCTTGGACGCTGTTGTCAGCAGTGGCCTGGCAGGTCGAGCTCTGGAGTGACGTCTGTCGACTTTGGACAGATGCGGGGGGCGGTGGGAGTGGCTGTGACTGAGGGGAGGATGAACAGTCCCTTGGAATCAGAACAACGTGAGGACAGCAGAGGAATACAAACCCTGTGCAGTGAAGGACATTGTGAATTGACTGCAGTGTGATGAGAGGGAGGACCTGATTTTTTCTTCCCGAGGTAAAAAGATGTGTTGGAAGCTGGGTGGTCATAAAATGAAAGGTGTATTTCTACTGGATCATCAAATTGCAACCAGCTTGAGGGAGGGAATGTTTCTGTAACTGCAGGATCTCTAGAAAGAGATACCCACGTTCTGAGAGGCTAAAAAGATTATCAATTCTTTAGGATTAAAGTGTTATGGAGATGCTTGTTTCTAGACCTCTCAGATTAGCCCTATGTCTTTTATTCGTAGCTGGAACACTATTGGTTGTCTGGTGAACAGGCTTTTGTTTGTTGGAAAAATAACTTTCTTCTTAGTTTAGTATTTCTGTGCCATAAATAGTTCTCAATCACAGAATCATTTTGGTTGGAAGAGACCTTTAAGATTATCAAGTCCAGCCATTAACCCTATGCTTCCAGGTCGCCTCTAAGACCTGTCCCTCAGTACCACATCTATGTGGTTTTAAAATACCTCCAGAGATAGCAACTCCACCACTTCCCCGGGCAGCTGTTCCCATACCTCACAACCCTTTCTGGAATGGAATTTTTCCCAATACCTAGCCTAAACCTCCCCTGGTGCAGGTTGAGGCCATTCCTTCTCATCCTGTCACTTGTTACTTGGGAGAAGAGACCAACCCCCACCTCTCTACAACCTCCTTTCAGGTAGTTGGAGAGAGTGATAAGGTCTTCCCTCAGCCTCCTCTTCTCCAGGCTGAATATCCCCAGTGTTCCCTCAGCCGCTCCTTGTCAGACGGGTGCAGGTTGAGGCCATTCCTTCTCATCCTGTCACTTGTTACTTGGGAGAAGAGACCAACCCCCACCTCTCTACAACCTCCTTTCAGGTAGTTGGAGAGAGTGATAAGGTCTTCCCTCAGCCTCCTCTTCTCCAGGCTGAATATCCCCAGTGTTCCCTCTCCAGACCCTTCACCAGCTTTGTTGCCCTTGAAATAATCCTCAGCAGTGCTAATGGCCAAGTCCCCCAACCTCACCGCCCACAGCTGGCAGTGATGTTGGCCACGCTGCTTAGCTCTGCTCGAGAGCATATCTTGTTTTGAAGCCACAGACAACACGATCTGGATCCAAAGCGTAAAAGGCAGGTTGAGGAGAACCGATGTGTGTATGTTCCTGGAAGAGCTTTGCTAACTTACCTGGCCAGCAGCGTGACTGAACCTGGGCAGACTTGCTCTTCGGCTCTGACTGCCTAGAGGAGATGCCGGTCAGGTTTCTGCATTTGGAGTTCTGTAGTCAATGAAAACTTCTACAGCAAAGAAGTACAAGGTGCAAAAAAGAAACTGGAAAAAAAAAAAAAGGCTGCTTGTGTGTCCCTGAGACCTCCATCCGGTGGTGAACCGAGAACCGCGCAGAGGAGGACTTGGAGACGTGCAGTTACGTTACCTGATGGTGGGTACGTTAGTGTGTCTGCTCACGTACCTGCTGCAGAACTGCCGGACACCAGCAGCACTGGAAGCAGAGCACTTTTCCTGACACTTCTATGTCAGCGTCAATCAAGTGATGTTTAATCTGTCACCTCAGACCAGTTAACAGGTAATGAAGAACTGTTGCGAAAGGGAACTGCCGGTTTGAGGCTGGAAGTAACTTGTGGTTTCCTGTCGTACGGCCATAAACACTGTCGTGAAGAGCGCAGCTGGCGTTTCCTCTCTCCCCGTTCCCCTGGAGTCCTTCAGTGCTAGACAGAATGTTTCGGGACGGATCTCTATAACCGCTTACACCTCTGCCTCACAGCGAATCGAGTCAAGGCAGGCTTTCCAGTGCCCTTCATCGAGAATTCACGTCATAGCAGTGAATGTCATAGTCTTTTGAGGAGTTCGTCCTTGTCTGGTGGAGCACACGTTTAACAACAGCACCAGGAACACGCGGCTGCACCTTGCGTGCTGACTTCAAAGCCAAAAACAAGGTGGTGCTTTGGAGTCTTAGTTAGCAGAAATGATAGCATTGCTACTACAGTCACTGGGAAAAATAGCTGAAAAATTGCCACTTGGTGTGGCCTGTTCCACAACAACACCCCCTTTCTGCTGGTCTGCTGATACCGGGTGTCTGTAGCCTGGCGAGGAAGGAGCCAAAGCTTACCTGGGCATGCTGGCTGTGGCCAGTTCCCCCGTTAGCAAAGTTCAGGTACGCTTGGTAGAAGGTAAAACCAGTCATTCAAATTCTTTCAAATTGCATGAGAATCAGATGTCACGTAGAGAAAGACATGCATTCTGGGAGCGGTGCTTTGAGAGCAGCACCAGAGCCATGCCAGTTTGGGGGTCTGGACGCTAAAGATAGTGGTTCCGTGGACAGTTGTTAGAGCCTGCCTCACCACCGGCCCTGTGTGCTTGGTCATCGAAACCGATGGCAGGTGGAAAAGAGCTTGCGGATTCCAGATGTGGGAAGGAAAAGCATAGGAGGAGCTGGAGCGTGTGCAGGGAGAAAAGCAGAAGGAAGGTCTAGGACTTGGACGTGCACTTCGAGAGCTGCAGCTGTCAGACTACCTCATCTTGTGAAGATGCTCCAGACTCAGAGATCTTGTGGTGAAAAAGAGAACAAGTGAATGAATACATGAAGAATGGGAAAGATTGGTTTTTTTAATAGTTTTGGGTAGTTTTTTCAGACTTTTGTCAAAAGTGTCATTTATTTGTTCTTTACTGGAATCGTGGAAACCTCGCAAATGTTGTTTACCCCTTCCCCGAGAGAATAAGGGCTGATCCAACTAGTATCGTGATGCCTGTAAGGTGAAGTCTGCCAAACTTACTAACAACTCCTGTCATCTCTGAAGAATGCTCAAAAAGCTACTGCCCGTTTAAAATTTTACAAAAAATCTGTTTCTTCTGCAGTATCTGTGAACGAAGGTGTGGAGAATCCTGTAGCAGATTGATTTAATTGGGGTCAGGAGTATTATGTAAAGCAGAAATTTGAATAATTGGGAATTTTTTTGTCTGAAAACTACAGAGGTCGTGTGAAAAGAGTCTGGGGAAATGCATAGGTGTTGCCCAAGGAACACCATCTTTAACCAGAAAATGCCAAGGGGTTTTGTGATTAATGTTGTAATAAGAATGTGTAGAATGAAGAAAAGGGGTTTTATATGGAAAGGCGGTTTGGGGGGATATTTTTGATCCTCGTATTGCTTACGAAAGTAATGCCACTTCCCTTTCGTGTCAGTGTATGTGGAGCTTTGTTATTCCCGACTAGGGAAGAATATGGGACTAGGGGGAGGTCTTGGCCCAGTCAACATGGATTTATGAAGGGCAG
>NW_010418122.1:107960-114776 GCF_000710305.1 Buceros rhinoceros silvestris | reverse complement strand
ATACTAAAATTAAAATATATTGAATTGTATTGCCAAGCCGGTGCCTCAGTTTAATTTTTTATTGGCTTTCTCTTCTAAGCTATTTTATGAGATTTTCTTTCCGTAATGCAATGAGGACATGCATATGTTTCAACTGTATTCTCATCTTAATATATTTATTATTTTACTTACGTAGAAATGGCAAGATTTATCCCACAGGTTCTGAGTATAAGTATATATTTACGTCGGTTGTAAGTATCTCTCTTCTGAATCTGAAGCACTGATACTGTTGCCTTTACTAAAATAGAGGTTTTGGAAAGCCTGCTTTGCAGGTGGTTTTCTGGTGGAGGATTTTTTTGGGGCGTTTTCTAAAGGATTAAAGCTACTTTAGAGCACCATGTGACCCAGTCAGTCTTCCTCCAAGGAACAATCTTGGTACAAAAAGTGAAAATTAAACCCGAATGCTTCGAGTACACGGTGTGAAATGCAAAGTTCCCCTTGTGTTTTCTCATCATCTTCAACTTACTTGTTAAAAATTTATCAAACCTACCAGTTATGAATATCAAACACTATCAAAATGCATGAGATTAAAACATCAAGGTTCACAGCTTTAAGAAACTGTCAGCCCGAGACACCGAGTTTCTTTTTCCTGAATAACATGTGAATTTTCTATTACAGTATTTTTTATCTGAGAGGAATACAAACCTTATTTTCAAGGTCCACAGCCCCACACAGGAATGTGTATCACAAAACAACCCACAGAGACTTTTTTAAGAAAAATCTAGGGTTCTTTTTTATTTGTGTAGGCTTTTAGCAGCCTGTAGCTGCTACCTTTTCTCTGAGGTCGAAGGCTTTTTCCATCAGACTCTAGTGAAAGGGTTTTGAATTCACACACCCTGCTGCCAGTCTCCCTGCAAGCAAAGGCATGCCCTCAGGGACACAGACAGTTCGAACTTGCATGTAAAAGAAAATATCTAATGTAGTTTTTTTAAAAATACATTTTTATATATACGTATATACTCAGGTGTGTATATGCCACACTTGTGTTTGGGTTTTTTTTTTTTTCTTGTTAGAAACAATTTAAAAGGTATTTAGGCATTGCTTCATACACCATTATGACACAAGTAGTTTCAACACTCGTGTCGTTTCTCTTGAAGATACTTACATACTCCGTAGTACATCCAAGATTACATGCTGGAGCAAAACATATCCAATAGACCCAGTTTTTGTATGGCTACATGACAGAGAGTTTCAAAGACACATTTTTAGCTACTGGAGAGAATGCAGCTGTGTTAGCTGGGCTGTGGTACCAACAAAGTGACTTTGAAAACCCTTCTGGAAACAGTTTGTTCAACGTAATTGCAAGGAGCTCTGCACTAGATTGTATTGTCCAAACCAAACATGTCTCATACCACTTTCTGAAACTGAAATTAAAGGTGGCTTAGTCATTTAGGCCTTTCCTTCTGAGTGGAGAAATGCTGTAATACCATGAAATGTACAGACTGCAGCCCTAACCTCCAGCAGGAGCCAGTTTCTCTAGCAGACGTAATTCAAAAGTGCAGCCACTGAAGGAATAAAGGTTGTAACGTTACAAAGGAGGATTCGCAGTATAACACCAGTATAGTAAACAACAAAATAATATCTTCATGTTATTTCTAACTTCTGTAACAGCTCAGAAATTTGTGTGTGTGGTGGGTAGTGTAACAGTTCAAAATGTCAGCAATTACTTAAAGGAGGAAGGTCTTCCTTTCACTAAAGGGAACTGAAAGTGGCCTTACCAGTTAAGTAATGTTAACGCAATTTTAAGTATTGTAAGTAACTATGAGAACGTTTAGTTCTGTATTAGTGTTCAGTAGTATTTAGAACTGTATCGGTCCTAAGTTAATGTTGAAATACAGCAGCAGTTAGTATCTTCAGATACTAAGTCAGGTAAGAACATTCTTGGAATTTAGCTTTATCCAGCTTTTCAGATCCAGCAGTATAATGCACATTTTGACTTTATATGCAATTTCCTCTCACATCTACTTCTGCAGTTTAGGTTCCACCTGTATCTGTTTTATGAATACCAGTGGGTTTTATTTAAGTATCTACTGCATTCCCTCCAGTTCCCTTCCTCTCCTTCATTAAAGGCATTCTTGACACTTTTTAGGACCTATATTGCACTCACATAAAGAGGATTTATGAATAAACATGTTAGATGAGCTCCCACTCACCCAGTCTAACTCTGAAATGCAGCAGCAGTGAATATATTTCGTTTCAAAGTCAGTTGAGAATTCCCCATGGAATATGCATTGCATAATATTTGACACAAACCCTACATTCTTTTTTGATTTACAAATGCTTTCTCTGAAGACTACAGGATAAAAATACACAATCTTGCAACATAACTTCACGAAATGCTGGAATTAGCACCAGTGAGTTCCTCTGCACTGTGAGCTGCATCAACTGCTCGGCTGTTTACAAATACCAAGACATCCCAGCTACAAACATTTGTATTAAAATAATTCATCAACCCTGTTCTCTTCTGCTTTATCCAAAGCCCATTTCTATGTGACTAGAGTAGGATCTCACCGAGACTTATTTTTTCCATTTGCAAAATCCGTAATGTACAGATTAATTCATTTTTAATTACAAACTAATAACAAAATAATGGTATAATCTGTGCTAATCTGTCATTTGAATGCTGTAGAAAATAGTAACTGCCAAGTAAGACATCCTAGAAGATTGTTGTAATATGTATTTAGATAACTGAAACTCATCACATGATTCCAAATTAAGAATTTCTAAGAAATACAGAGCAAATGACAACCACACAGTAACCACAGTAGGACACAACGCAGTGAAAGCAAATTGAAGACTGTTTTGGTAAAAATATTTTAAGAGTCAATAAACTTCGTTCTACTTTTCCAACACGAATCTTCCTCACATCTTTCAAATCGCTCTCCAACTCTGTGTTCCAGGCTCTAAGAGATACACTACTGGTAAACTTCCTATCGGCAAGCCACCTCCCATCCTGCCAAGTCTCAAAATGAGGGGTGATAAAGCACCAGCCCTGTGAGAAATCTTAAACTGAAGTAGGCTTAATCTCTTCAGCATACCTAACATTTTCTATGGCCGCAGCTGTTGGACTCAGCATTTCAATGTGAATTATATGCAACAACAAAAATTTCAGAACTGCTGCTTTGTGTGGGTTAGAGGTGTGTCTGGGCAGAAAGCGAGACTGAGACAAGATGTATGCGGAGGTGTGAAGGCAAAAGCATGAAAAGCACCACATCTAAGTGCAAAACAGAGTCTGAAGACGCCTTTTTATGACACTACATAAAGTTGCATTAACAAAATAATTCTAGCACATATTGTTGTCCATAAGTTGTCCATTCTGGAGCAGAAAGCTGCAACTACTTGTCCCACTGAATATTTGTATTTCCCAAGACCTTTGGTCACTCTCTTCCAAGACTGAATGTACCTTTTGCCTTCTTCAAAACAGCCAGTCTTTATTTAAAAAAGTATTTTGAGCCGTTTTTAGCCACAGGTCTTTGTTTTGTGAACCTTGCATTTTATTATATTATTTACTATTGTGTTACATAGCTACTCTGAAGTCATAAAAATTATGAAATATGACACAGGAAAAAATTGCAGTATGGTCTCAGTAAAATAAACCTCTCCCAATGTGCCATACTGTCTGAGAAAAGAAGAATCTAACTGTCCTTGAAAGACCTGGAGAGGTTGTGCTGTGTACATTTCTGCTTAAGTTTAACACACCACGCATTGGCCTGAAGACGTGGATGCCATGCAGGCTATACAGATGTGTGTATTAAATATTGCTGGAACTGAAACCTTTGACAGTTAAAGATTGCTGAAGGCCATTTCTAAAGCTATGCCTGACTTACCAAGCATCCATCTATTGGAGAAGAAACTAGGTAGGTACTGCTCAGCTTACCTGACAAAATAGTGTAAGCTTCTCAGCTTCCTCAGAAACTTGTCTTGGCTTTCTTTCATGTATTGAATTTTCCATGAGAAGGACTATATATGAAATTACAGTTGGAGATTGCTCTCTTAAGTCCCTCATTCACACACACACCCAGAAAAAAAAATTCTCCTACAACTGAAGAGGCATCACAGGAGTAGTCCAAATATAGTTTAAAATTACTAGCAAAACTCCTGGATCCCAGAACATTGTACGGTGCATCTCCACCGTCATCATTAACCTGTACATTGCTCCTGTCCATTTTCTAAATTTCCCTGCCACTGTAACACAAAACTGTAACACTAAGCACAATCCGTTTTCTCCTGGTGACATTCAACTCCTGTCCAGATCAAGAAGCTAAGAGATGCAGCAATGCCACGGGGGTAAGTAACTTGAACCCAAATGTGGTACCGTAAAGACAAAAATAATGCTCAAAGAGTGGGCAGGCTTAAAGGGCATAAAGCTGTTTGTCCATACTCCTACTGGACAATTTCTCCTTGCATAAAAGGAAAGACAGCTGAAGGATCTCCAGCAGGTAGGGAAGACTCTTTGGCCACCTTCCCTCACTGTGTTCATCTGTGGGAGACAGTGAATGATGTCTCCTTGTTGCTGCTGTTGCTCTTCAGAATGCAGCTACCAAATGCTTCTTAAGCATTTGGAATGATCAAATTTGAAATTAAATTCATCTTTGCCAGAAGAATGTTCTGTTGCCTTGAAGTGTAAATGCCTGAAGCACATGTGAAACAATACATATCTATGCTGAAAAAACGGAACATAAGAATAATGGTTCCACACATCACATGATACACAGCGTCGCTCAGCCTACTGCATTCTTACATTGGTTAGGTATGCTGGAATCAGAATTGAACAAGATTCAGCTTTATAAACAACAAGAAACTACAAAATGTGTTACTTCCTTATCCCAAAACTATAACAAGTGAAAGACTTGAAGGAGAGTAATTCAGAGTTGTTCGTGTGTGCGTGTATTTGTGCATGAGAATTAAGACACCTACTCTGTACTCATCAGTAACACACAAGACGCACCTCAAAACCACCAAGAAGAAGGCATGTCTGGTTTTAGGTTTAACTACTTAGTTCACTCTGCAGCAAAGCAGGAAGAGATCGATCAACAGCACTGCTGAGTGTCACAGAGTACTGGGTGTACTCTCCTGATTCAGTGTTCAGTCAAGTAAGCAGAAATCAAAGAACGTTGTTAAGATGTTAATCAGGCTTTTAGCTGTCATGTCCAATACTATAGCTTTGTTCTGTAAATGTCTGCAAAATCTTATGGTTTTGTTCTAGAGAAAAAACCTGAAACTTCCATGCTGGTTACAGATAACAACATTATTTAAAATGCCTTCATTTACATTGCCAGAATAGATCTTAAGAAATATGTCTGCCCTGTGGAACTGGAGAAGCTGCTGCAGAGTGTAAAATTCAGGTTCCTTCATCTTCAAATAGTTTGCAGGGCCTTTCAGTATAGAAGACTGCTATTTCTAGGGCAAAATAAGAAAACAAAAGGGGAGCATTGTACACATTCACTTAAAAAGGGGTAAAAAATAAACATTGCTGGAGTATTCAATGAGCTACAAGGGAAAAGGTGTGCTTTTGCTTACACTTCTCAATAAATATGGAAACATTTTTGTAACAGGCTGTTATTTCACACAGATTTATGCTGTGCCTTTTTGCCACAGCCTTTGTCGCAAGGAGGAGGGATCAGAATTATCATTCTTGGTATTTCTGACCTTTTCATTATTCAGTTACGTTTAGATTCACTGTCACTTCCACCTCTTCACAGGTTACTAAGGCTGTAACCAAAGAAAAATGCAAATTGCCAGCAAGTCTAATTACAGAACATTAATAAGGTCAAAGCAGTACAGTTTATTACCATCGTTCATAGAATACATGTAACGTTAACACCGTGTTACTTCATTCTCATGACAATAATTGTAAAGAGACCTTCCTGTGCAACTTACTCCCATTACAACTTTGAAATTACATTGTGATTTGTAATCCAGTAGTCCTCTAAGAACTTGTCTCTCTAAATATCTTGATTATTTCAAAATGCATTGAACTGCACATGAAATATTTCCTGATAACATGTCTCATTTGTACCTCAGAGTTTGACTGAAACTAATGGAAAGCAGAGAAAAGTACATTAGCGGGAAGACTGCAAGTCAGCGTGCCATTTTACGTTCCAATGTATGAAAACAGTGCATGAACTCCACAGTGGAGCAAGAGATAGGGCTAAAGGCTTCCTTTCATCCTACTCTATTTGAATTATTCTCTGATTTTATCATTCGGAAGATCAAAAGACAAGCAATGTCTGAGAATCTCTGTTTAAGGTGTAGTATATTGTAGAGGCAGACAACGTTAGTCAGTCAAAACTGCTCCTGGAGATGCAAGAATGGCTATACGGGAAGCCTCTGAACTCAGTTAAGACAGTAAAATTGTTTACTGTTGCTTTCTAGGCAGCTGAGGACACTCACTATTAAAAGCACACTCGCAATGCAGATTCTGTTCGCCACTCAAACAGTGACTGCCAATGCCATCCCAGAAATTCAGCTCCCCACAAGACAAGGTCCCAGGTAAAACAGCACTCCATGAATATGCGTAATATACCTGTAGTTTTTAACTAACACTTGGTCCATCAACATCTATTCAACAAAAGGTTTCCATGTGAAAAGTCAGTAAGTGAGAATGATTTCTTAAACAGAGTTAAAAACTCAGAAATCACCAAAGGGGAAAATGGTAAGAGATAGTAAACCAACCAGAAACAAGGAGCAAAATCATCTTTCAATAGAGAGAGAAAAAAGCAAAACCTCTAATTAAAAGGCAAATATAAAAAAAAAAAAAAAACAGCCTTAATAACT
>NW_010418122.1:80527-107907 GCF_000710305.1 Buceros rhinoceros silvestris | reverse complement strand
AAAGGCAAATAAAAAAAAAAAAAAAAAACAGCCTTAATAACTGGAACTAAGAGATAGTTCCTTGGTAGACAGCAGCATACACGGTATTACTGTCTTTCAGCTTTGTTGCACATTGGATGGGAAAAAACCCCTCCCATTTACACCACTTTATAAGTCTAATTTTTAATTCAAACACTGCAATTATTAATCTCTCCATTTCTAAATTAAAATTTCTATGATCACCAGTCTCTGCAATTTCTCTAGAATGTGCGAAGGTACCACAAAAACCACTACCCTCACAACCTTACCAGCGCGTTCAGAACTTGGTAGCACTGATGCTCTCATTGGATTAACTTCTCCCAAGAGCAAGTGTTTTTGAAGTGAATTCCAGATCTGGGCGAGTTTCAGCATTTTGAAATACTGACAAGTTTGAGGCAATGACAGAAATTGACAACAGAAACACTGCTACTTTCATTACAATAAGAAAATTAACACAACCGTCAAATATTTATTATATCGCCCCCTGTGCAAGAAATACATGAACAGTTTAAAACGTGTTAAATTCCCTGTGCCAAAATAATAAATGACCTAATCTGTAATGTTAGACAAGCATAAGTATCACACTCAGTGTAGTGAACAGCCCCATGGCAAGACTTCTCATTGTAAAGTTTTCAGCATTACCGCAATAAGAGACAAAGTTTCCTCTCCTATTCCACGTTGTAACATAAACCGCCCAGCCCAAACTGTAAATTTCTCCTAAGTGTGTGTTTTATTCCAAAAGCTAGATGGCTTCAGGTTTGCCCAGCCTGACCTTTCAGAGAGCAAGGGATGGATTTTCAGCTTAGCGCTAGGAAATTACATCCCATTCGTACAACAGAAATTCCACACCAAACTCCCCATGTGACAGGATGAACTTCAGAACATCAGTGTTTGGTAGTTATGGCAAAGCTGACTTGAAAGCAGAAGCAATTACAACTGAAAGCCATTCATTCCCTATGCACTGAAATAACTAGACAATGCTTGAGTGTTGGTATAGATTCAAATCCTAACACAACGGAACAATTAAGACAGAATCAACAGGAAAGGGACAAGATCCAGCAAAGAACAGAAAGTTACATGATATTCCTGAGAGCAGAATGGGCTCTCCATCTTGAAAGAACTGCTACCTCAGAGTTTAGCTGAACACAGAAAGCACATTTCTTATTGCTACATAAAAGTAAGAAACAAGAGGGTTTTTTTTTTAATTTCTTCAGATCATTTCATCATTCAGAAATTATTTCATTTTGCCACACCTCCATGCACCTCTTTCTTTTTTTTATTCATTCTAACTTGCCAGATTTAGCATTGTGAGATTAGGTAGACTGAGTAACACCATATTCCAGGAGCTTTCATGCAACTCTTGGTCACAGTAACTAGCCTCTGAGCAGGCTTGATCTGCTTGGCCTCAGAACACCATCGCTTTAGGGAACACCGTCCAGCTCTATCACTAAACCCCGTCTTCTGAGAAGGAAGCATGAACGAGCAGAGGAGTAGAATAACTGGGAGGAAAAGACAATCCTCACACACTCTGGTTTTAGGTATCTGTATTTCCCTCAGTGGGCTACAGCGTAGTTTGGGTTGGACCCTACAAACGCTCTGTCATCTGCATGACAGGGTAAAATCCCAATCATATGACATGTCCCCACCCTGGCTTTCAGAACAAGCATTTTGGATTTAATTCTTTACAGAATTAGATTGACACAGCCTATAGCTATTCTGCTTCACACGCCCTCACTTTCAGACCATATACAGACAATCTTTTCAGCTTCTCCACCATCCATACTTACTCTTGAAAAATACGTAGTTATCAGCCTTGCCACTTGCTGTTAGGTGACTACTGGAAGAGCAGAGAAACAGCTTAACACATTGTCTCAGCAGTGAGACCCTCTTAGCGAGGCCACTAAGTAGTAGCATTTCAGGAAGAAAAGATTCTCAGCTTTTTTGCTTTGCCTCCTACTCTTCTCTCCAAACTACACTCCTCCCACCTGGCTGACTCTAGTACTCCTCTGTAAGATGCATCAGCAAAACTACCTTAGAATTCTTTTTAAGCCAAGTTACTAACACAGCTTAAGTTACTAACTCTCACCAAATTGAATCAACCCAAATAAGGATTGGGAAAACAAACAACAGAAGCCAGGCCTTTGTAAAGCAGTTCTGCTACTGAAATAGCCAATGTATCACGCAACCACACCCAAGGCTCTGTATATTCCAACAAACATAAATAACATAGTGGGAACTGTCAGTGGCACCCTGTGGCAATAAAAGCCAGTGAGGATTAACACATTTTGGGCTTTTGGGAAAGCCTGAAGTGTTCACGAGTGTCTCCTGCACAAGTTATTGTAGCTCTGCCCTTCTGGATTCAGTCTCCTGGCTGCCATGTATGACAGGCATCACCTGAGAAGCAGAGTGGGCTGTCCAAGAGCACTGATTTTACACAGGCACAGCAGTAACAGTCATGAGATACTTGTAAATCATAAAAAACACTCACAAATGTTCACCCTAGGACTAATTTTGTAATTAAATCTGGACAATGTGAGCTACTTTGGGAGTGGTACATCTGCATGCTTACAAAGGGGTCACACCCGCAGTTCAGACCACTACTCTCTGTTCTGCACATAACCCATGGACATGGACAGACCCCGAGCTTAAGGTTTAGGATGGAAAATTATCTTTCATGACAACTGGACAGAAGTTTTTCAAGGTCATCATTTTACTATGGACAGAGAAAGTAATCCTTTTAGCACAGTAGAAATAAACTACTCACCTAGGAAGGCTCAAAACATACTTTTCAGCGTAACTACTGGATTTTGTTAGTATTGTACTCAAGGTTTAAAGCGTGTGACATAGTAAGAACATCCAAATCAAAGATCTATTCAAAACTCTGTCCCTGGATCAGTACGTTCTGTACTACATCGACTCACATAGATTGTACGAAGTTATGTCAGACCACGTTAGAGGGCTTTCACGCCCATGAATCACTGCCAGTACACTGTCTGTACTGCACGCTCTATCTAGTAGCAATGTGTTGAAGGTAGCTTCTATTGGCATAGCATGTTACAAAGCCTTTCCAATTCTTTTTAAACACTGTAGTGTCACGCTTCTCAGTAAGTCATACTATCTTACCATAGTTTGTGAAGCTTTTTGACCTCACTTTATCCCAAATTCCAAAAATACCCTTTTGTTTCTCTACACAGTAATTTGTAACCTGCACATTTTTTATTTTTCATTATCTGAGTCAGTTGCTTTTCACGAAATAAAATTAATCTAAGCCCTTATCTAACAAACATGATAAAGCTGGTTACTTTTGCAACAGAAGAGAATGCAGAATATTTAAAGGCAGTTCAGCTGAGCGCAAGCAAACTGGACATTAAGAAAAAGTTCACCAACACTGCACCTTTAGCACGTGCCCTTGCAGTACTGCTGTAACGTTATTAATGGTAAAGAAAACGTCTAACTTCCAAACTGCCCCCAACGTACAGAATAAACAATGCCTTGTTAGGAACACTCCGATCACAGGCTGGTGTGACTGGAGGGGTATCTTTGATTCCTGAGCTCAGCTCACAGCTTGAATTTACTAGGTGGTGAATCGTCCCCTTCCTGCCTGAGTGCACAGGAGCTTCCGAGCTGAGCAACCGCACAGGCTGCACCTTCCAGCAACACCTTCTCAGAAAGTCAGCTGCCCCTTTTGGCAGCCCTGAAGGATCCCAGATCACGTTAAGCGTAAGAACTCAAAATAGAGGCAAGAGATTAAGAAAAAAGAAGGTCTTTTGGTAAAGAACTACAATAGTTAATAGTGCAATTCCCTGTTTACAATAAAGGCATCACATTTTTTTCAGAGAATCTAATTGGGTTGCATTAGAGCACAATGAAAAATAAGAACAAAACAAAGCCGTGCTGATTCAGAGATAAATGAAACATCAGAATGGCAGCACATTTTTAAGATTACACTGACAAATTACGTTATCGTGATAAGATTAATTTTCTGCTTTTATCTGTCTCTATAATAAAATATATACACCCACACTCAAAACACACCTGAAAAGTAAAATGGTTTTAAACAGATACAGAGAAGCACACTGTAAGATAAAATATTACATAATATATGAAAATTCTAATACCAATCCAAAACCAAATTTACGCTTTTACACCTTACTCTTCTTCTGAAGAGACAATTTTAGAAAACAAACTACGGTTTGTTTGAATAGTCTAAAAAAAGAGTCTCTTAAAAAAGGTTTTAAGTTTTTTAAAAAACTAAAACATTTACAGTTCTATACGGATTTTCAATTATTTTCTTTTGACCATAAATTAAACTGACTTATTTAATCTCATTTATATATTTTTAAAAGACGAAAAAGAATTGTTAAAAGCTTGTCATTGATGTCAGCTAATACCTAAAACATGCTATGTACAGATGACCACTAGAAATAAAAGGAAATCAATCCAATTTTGAAATACGCATTACAAGCATGAAATTATTGCTATCATATCATATAATATTAAACCTCCCACAAATTCTGGTAATCATTTAAAAAATAAAATAATGCTTATAGGTAAAATCCTCACAAAAAGAAAACAGAAACATCATCTATTTCCTATTTCTACATGAATGTTCAGTGAAAAATCAAGCTTATGCCATTCCCTGCTACTGCAGTAATTAAATATTCAGGCCAGTAAACAGTTCAGTTGGAATGATTTTATGACAAATGACCACAACCATATCAACCATAAAAACCCAGCCCTTCCAAAATCCCTCAAGCCTGGGAAGCTCAATCATTGCGAAACAGACGGTCACGTCAGCGATGGCAGCATTCACTCACTCTCAACTCCGCATAAATCCAATGACAGGCAGTTTTCCTCCGCTAACTTACACACACACACACACACAACAAAGAGGAGGAAGGGAGTTTTAGAAGCCTGGTAGGCAGAGAAGTTAAAAAAAGCCAATGTGGAAATCCACTTTGATATTTCAATGGTGAGTAGATCAATGGGTAGAAAGGGAGGGGAAAAAAGTCAGATGAATAAAGACTGAGGTCAATGAATACAGTCACCACTCTATGCACGGGACACACACGCCAACTGAAAACACTTCTATTTTCTGAAGTTTCCATATTACAAGAGGTGCTAGAATGTGTATGTGCTGAAATGCCAATGGTGAGGAGCATAGATTTCATGTAAGAACAACTTGAAGATAAAGGTTTTGAATTCCCTTGATTCCATCTTCACCTGATGAAAAGAAGCTTTGCTGGAACCAAGTGTGCTGCAGGATGAACACTATCATCAACAGACAGTAGGTATGTACCGTATGTCTTCACATGTCCTACATCCTCATACACATGACATGGAGACAGGTTCCTACCAAGATAATGCTCAGAGGAAGGAGAAAAAAAAGGCAAGAGATGGAAGGGAGAGAAAGCGAAGTGGTAATTTCTCTGTATATGGAATATTTAAGTGGGCACATTTTAACACTTAGCACCCTCAGCAGTCGTCAGTATTGAACTCCTATTTCTGACCAACTCTCAGGTATATTTTCTCCGTGCTTTTCACATGGAACTGGCATATTAATTAGAGTGAGATCATCCAGATTCATCCAATAATGCCAGTGTTATCTGAGGGCTGGACAGCAGCCAAATTTCATTTCAATATATCACTTTGATATTATAAATGATAAATCAATATTTCTAATAGTTTCCCATTCTAATGTATTACAGTGGAAACACGCCAGCAGAGCCTGCAAGAAATATGCAGATGAAAAAGGTTATGCTTTGAGCATTATGAAATGCAATTATTATTTTTTGTTAAACGGAACTTGGAGACAATTGGTGACTGAAACCAGGGGGAATTTAAGCGGAATCTGAAAAATTAACATAATTTTGAAGTTAAAACAAGAAGTAACAGGTTAGTGACCCAACTCAGTTGAAAAAAAACCTTCATTAGCTTTGAGCAAAGTAAGAGAAATAGAATGAACTCCTAAGAATGTAAAAGGCATAACTACAATGCAGATAGTTAAGTACAGCTTATCATCACCATTTCCAGAACAATTAACTGTAGGGAATAACTTCTCTAGTCTCCTCACCTAGCCCACATGCATTTAGCTCAATTACAGGTCTTGTATGCTGTCCTGAATAAGGATGGGCTCAATTCCTCCCGTGAGTTCTCTGAACTAGTCTTTGTAAAAAAGTAGTTGAACGTCCTCTCACTGACAAAACTTGGAACAGGAAGAAAATACTCTGCCTTACTTAAGTGGCCATATAAAGATAGTTAAGCAGAGTGTCGTAACCTGCATTTGAGTGTATTTCAGACATTACATCAGTAAGTATGTAACACAAAAATTAAAACAATTGATAAATAATGAAGTTTAATATTAGAATAAAATTTAGAGACATTCAATTTCTTATCTCACATTCTAAAGACATAACAGCAGCTTCAAAACACTCTACCAAGAGATGTAGTTCTCAACATTTATTCAAAAACAAACACAATTCAAAACAGCAGTTCTTACTGTATTCATTTTTAAAGTTAAAAAAAATTGATTCAAATCTCATTTAACATAATGTAAAAATAGCCAATTCCACTAGGATCAGTACGGTAAGTCTTGCATAAGATGAGAACTAATTCCCACTGATTTCACTGAAGTTACCTAACTTAGTCACTTAATCAGAAAGCAAAATCAAATGTATATATCCGGAGTCAGCTTAAAAAACACTATAAATCCCACAGGAAAGTTCAGTCCTCACATCTTAGAAGTCTTAATAGTTTGAACTGATGTTCAAGACTTACAGTTTTTGGGACATACACATCTAACTTGCATAGATGCTGCTAGACCAACGCGTGGCCACAAATCAGGTCTTTTCAGAGCACACGTGACATCTAGAGAAATGATCTCAGTCTCTGAGAGACATTTAGACTCTGTAGAACAATAACAAGGAATTTTGGGGTTTTGTTTGTTTGTTGTTATTAAAAATGGTAAACTCCATTTGCTTTTATTCTGAAAATATTAATCAATAATAGCAATCAAAATTAAGTCTAAACTACTAGTGTTACCTCGACTGAAAACGTCCTGTCAAGAATAATCTTCATGAGCTTCACAGAGTAGAGACAGGCCTGACCATAGAACTGAAAATGTTCCCTGGCCTTGTGCCTGAAAAGATATATTTTTGCCGCCACACCCCCCAGCCCCCTTTTCTTTTTCCAAAAATCTCAGTGGGACCTTGTGTTTTTTTAAAACACATTATAATTCCAGTTAAGGATAAAAATAATACAGCTGCTTCATGGCTTTCCTTAGATAACATAAAATTTTAATTTTATCATCGTCTATTGTTATGAAAATTTGGACTTATTTAAAGCAGTGTGTATTTGAGCATTTGATGTACTTTCCCCCATTATGAAACACTGCTGCAAAGGTGTGGGCAGATCCAAAGACAGCCACTTAGACAATGCATGGAGGGAGAAAAGAGAAGCAAAGAGCAAACATGCGACAACAGCAGTGCCAGAGCACTGCCGGGCAGCCATGACCCTCCAGACAACTGCCGGTCCCTTGATGTAAGAGCAGCAGCCAGGACTGACAGGCAGCTCTCAAAGGGTGTTTGGTGCAGCAGAAACTGGCCACACTGATGAACAATCCGCAGAACAGCGGGTTTTTTCTTGCTAGGACTGAACTGATGGAATTTTTCTTCCTTTCAAGGACACACCATCTCCATTCCAGCACAGGCCTGCTGGCAGCACTGTACATGAACGTGCACGAGTAAGGCCCAGGCTACTCCCGTTGTGCCTTCAGGAACATTTGTGTTGTTCTGTTCAGCACACAAATTGCATTCATCTAGCATGCCTCGAAGTGTAGGAATCAAAAATATTGTCCTTCCTAAAACACACCCGTGTACCAACTACCCAAGATCCCAGACTCTAATGTTTCTTATCTCAGTTTAACGCACATCAATGAACTGATCATTTAAAGGCAGGAAGCATTTTTGCTTTGTCCTTGCATCATGTCGGGAGGGCAGGCAGTGACGATGAAAAAGAGAGCACTTGAGAGCTGGACAGAGACGGACAGAGAGACACACGTGTGCACACACTGCTCATGTCTGGACATGGATGTACTTTATACCTTTCGCGTTACTGTCCTACCCAGATTCTCCCAGTGATCACCTTACATTTCCAACTGCCAAATAAGTGACAATAATGTTAAGAGCTGACATGCATCCATTCTCCCGACAGGACCTAGATACTGTAAGGCATTTTAATTCACGCTTCCCCCCCACGGAGCCGTAACACTTGCTAAGTATGGGACAGTATAGAGGAACATTTTTGTGACAGCTATTATGTCCATACAGTAGGTTCTGGTAAAATGCACTGTAGTGTATAACAAAGACCTGTGTGACTATGCAGTGATTTGGATACTTCAAAAGAGAGAAAAAAATCCTACCAAGCCTCCTCTTTTCCAAAGAACTTCATTTTAAAAACAGGGAAGTGGAATACAACTCCAGGTTCCACCAGTGGGGAGTAATTTGTTTCTGAGGAAACACAGGTAAGCACATCTGCAGATCCATCTGGTGAACAACTTGAAAATCCACACCTGGCATTCCGGTCTTTCCTGTGTATTGGTTTGAATGGCACATGAATTAGATTAACTGTCCTGATTATTCAAAGAAATTTAGTTTAATGACCTGCAATTACTTTAATGGCTTTGAAATTCCAAAGGTAAGAAGGCACTATGTTTCTTTAAATGAACATTAAATATAAAATGTCTCTGATTGACTGTCACGAAAACCCAATTTTATTGCCATTTAAATTATTCAGAATCAATATTACACATTACCTATAGTTAGGAAGCTTAAGAAGACAGAAACATCTAAAGGCTGCCTTTTAAAATATTGAATAATTGCACACTGTTTTGAAAATAACAGGCTATTCGCTATGTATCACTGTTTTAGAAAACAGAATCTTTATTTCTTTTTAACAGTAAGCTGTAAAAAAGAAAAATGGACTGAAGTTCATCTTTCATGAGTTGGTGCTTAAGCTCATTTCCTCACTTGGATTATTGAATTTTCCAAGTTCTGATGAATGTCATTTATATTCCAGTATCATATTGTACCTCCAAGTCAGAGGTAGTAAAACAGTATTAGCAACTGCACATACAAAATGTACCAGGAAACGTTTCAGGTCAAGTATCAGTTCAGTGTAAAACAAATTAAAAAAAAATCTTGAGAAGATTAAATTAATGAAAAATTCATAATATTAGTATGTAACAATTCTCAATAGTGATTTATAAATAGCTTCAGCAGTGTTGCTGCTTAAGGATACATTTCTAAAGAGTAAAGAAAATGCGTAGGGAATGGTAAAGCTATTAAATCCATAATACGTAAAACCCAACTTCAGTTTTCTTGCCAGTTCAGGACAGTTAAAAGACAAGGTAGCATAGACAGACCATTACATCCCTCACACTGGATTGCAGGTAGCAACAAGCACAGGGAGGATGGTCCTCATGTTTTCTGCCTATAGCATAGTCTAATAAACCCCGTAGTACAGAACACAGCAGAACACGCTTTTGTATCAAGCGATCCTCAGGCTATAGTGATATTCTAGACCACCTTGAAATTTCTCGTATCTCCAAGGACCGTGTCCGTTGGTAGTCAACCATATTGGTGGTCATTTGAGCAAGAGAGAGCAAAATACAATCCTTAATTTACATCATGCATTTGACCAACTTTCTCTTCGTATAAAAAAACCAACCAAACAAACAAAAAAAATCCACTTGACATTTACCTTGGTAACACTTGGCTCATGCTCACATTTTGTGGACAGCAAACCAGTTTCTCCTTCTGCATAAGTATATGTTTAATATAACAGAAAACAGAAGTACAGTGTAATCAAGAGCTCCTCACTAGTCATACAAAGAGGGTTGTTCAAAGGGATGTGCTTAGCTACCAAACTGGAGCACCTCCCCAGACAAGCTTCAATCACTGTGTTATGGGAAAGTTAGCTGAAACCCACCTGTGAGACTCCAGAGCTTTTCCTTCTCTTTTGAGGAAACAGAGGCAAAACATCTTTTATTCATTATATATTACATATAAAATAAATATTCTCCAACATCTATTATTTTTTCCTAAGTTAAAGGCAAATGAAGCCATCAAGTGCTTGGGATCACTGGAAGAAATAACTTACGGGTATATTCCTTAAACTCCAAAAAAAAAAAAAAAAAGATAAAAGGAGAGGGGGATGAAGGTCCTTGAAGTCTCACATTGTGAAAAGGCAAAAAAGCTCAGCAGGACAACCCCGGTTTTGCATTACACTGAGATTTTACTCTTCACCAATGAATGCTATTACATAAACCCCATCACATATTGGACCAAACTGCTAAAATTTGTCGGGCAATGTTAAAACATCTACAATCACCAACTGTGGCTGACTCACACTCTGGAGAACAAATCACTTATGTTTAGGCAGGCAACTTTAGGCACCTGGTTTTGCTAACTTTGGTCTGAGAGTTTTAGCTCTACAGAGCTATTGTATTCAACAGAGCTGGCACTTGTTCAAAATCTATACTGCATTTATTAACTCAAGTCACTTGGTTACAAAGTTCTCCCACATCCTTCCAGCCCACTCCTATTCTAAATTTCTAGGCTAGAATTTATTTCAGAGACATTTCCATATGAAATATTTTTTCCCATCAGCACCCTCTAACTCAAAGACTGGCATTAAGGAGATCAGTTGCGGTATTTTTTCACAAAGTAATCATTATAGTGTATAATAATGACAGTAGTAGTAACACCATAAACAACAGCACTGAAATGCAAGCAGCACTTCACAAATACTGCAACAGCAGTTTGTCCGAGAAGAAATAAACCCTTACAGTTTGTGATGCCCCATGAACCAGCAACTGCACACATTTTAAATAGAGAGATTACAAGGCTTTAAAGGAAAAAAGTTGTTTTGGGAAACATTTTAATAGAGTCATCCACCACATAAACCACAGGTACTTCTGTGGGACACCTTCTGTGCCAGATGCAGGACTGGGTTGTGTTCCCCGGGCATGCTGAACAACGTCCCCGTACCTGCACAAATTCTTCACTATGACAGCACAGAACGGAACATTCCAGTAGCTCAGGTGTAACAGAACACTGCAGCCAGGGATTTCCAGAGCCCCCAACTAATTTCTGAGCAGTGTAGGCCTAAAATGATAATAATAATAACAACAACAGACCTTAGGAGAGCTTATTAAAAACATCCCATCTGAGCAGGAAAAAGGGACTGTTTCCACTCCCTCTGGGATGAACTTTTGGACCAACTATGATTATTACCATTCTTATGTTTCGAGAGATTTTTTTACTTCTTGAGAATTACAGCCATTATAAACAGTGAAAGCTTTCAACTAAGTTTTGTGGAACCATGAGGCCACTTCAACTGGACCTGAAATGTCATGCTAACAACTGTGTCCAACAGCAAAAAGAAATCTCCAAAGAATCAACTGACTGTAAGAGCATACTGTCCTCCTACAGTGAACACTATGCGCTAGATCTGTCTGTCTTCTCCTCCTCACAGCCAATAGTCATTTCCGCTTCACCTCCAAGCCAAGCAGGAGTAGTAACTTGGAATCATAAAGACTGTCCAAAAGATTTATATGCATTCATACAAACTATATTTTTTGCCTCCTATTCATTTGAATTTCACTGCAATACTCTGAGAAGTGCAAACAGAAAATTTGGGAGCATATATTTAAAACCAGTTTGATTCCTCTGCATACATATGTACAGGAATGCTGGGGTTAGGACTGAAGAAAACATGACAAATTAAGCACAGAGAGAAATTCTGCTCCATGTCTCCAGTGCTCTTTGAGAAAAGAGTATTTTCAACAAAAGTGATAGAAGAATGGAAGAAATTCCCTATGAAATTTTCATAATTAAAATGCCTATCTCATTGCAAATTATTTTGAATATACTGAAGACCAAAGACAAATGCCTGATTTTGAAAGTACTGGTTATTTCCTATTTTACAAAAAGACTGTCAGGAAAGGGTAGCGAGAAACAATGTAAGTGATAAGAAATCATGGAATAAATATGTTGGTATTCTTATTTTACACAGCTATTTTTAAGTGCAGAGCCTTTCATGGTGAAGAGAATGCTGGACTTGCTTCCACTCGCAATAAAAAGAAATTTACTGCCCTCTCCTGGACTGGTAAAACAAAGTTATGTTTTTTTTTCCTCTACACTGAGTCACAAAATTGCACAGATGATGTTCTTTTATTAATCTATACAAAGACTCCATTTACCCATAAAGTTGGCGGAGTGGTTGGTAACTATGGATGACTGCTGGAAGTTAAAAGCCATCAAGTTCAACGCAGGAAGCTAAGAACTTGAATAAATAATTTCCTTAGGATAGTCCTTTACTGTATCTGTTATATTGCAAAATTGTATAATGGTTTTGTAAACACCAGAAAAATATAATGTGATGCTGCAGTGGGAAACAAGAACATACAAGAAGTCTTGGAAAGCAGCACATTTCCCTTCATCAGAGGAGAGATTCCTATCTTCTCTGTCAAAGGGAAAACCTTCCTGTCCGGAAGGGCACGAGGACAATTATTTATCGAAGTTAAGTTGGTGTGGGTTTTTTTTGTGTTTGGGTCATTTGGTTTGGGCATTTTCTGGGGGTGTTTATGTTTGGGTTTTTTTTATTTTTTGTTTGTTTGGGGTTTCTGTTTGGGGTTTTTTCTAGGAAAGTGGTGGTGATGGGTTTGTGTCCAATTCTGCTTTTGCCTGTGATCTCTTCAAGGTATTAAGAAAACACTAATTATTCACAAAAATAAAAACTGCCAACTGATCCTGCCAACAGAAACCATATAGTACTTCATTCTAAAATCTAATAAAAATAATCCATGCAAAATTTAACTTGTAATAAAAAAACAGAGCAAACCATCATCAAACCACAAACAGGAAGGAAATAGGTTAACAAGAGCTTTGGAGAGTACTAATAAAGAGAGCTTTATACTTAAAAAGTAAACAATATGACTATGTTTACAAACTACTTTTAGACAGCAATTGTATGCAGCATCCCCATAATAAGCTGGCAACTGACCTTGTCCACACTTCCACCAAGATGAAAAACGCTTCAATAACTCCCCAAATTATTTGGCACAAACCCCTTTTCCAAACATCAAATCTGCCTGTTTTCTGCAGTGTGCTTGGTATTTATTGCCACTGATTTGCGGCAAAGAAATCTTGATTTCTTCTTCAGTTTGAGATCCTTTATGTCCTTCCTGGAGCATCGCAAAGTGACACGGTTCATGATGTTCTTCAAAACCTTACTGCATTTTGTTCATCATGTCCTTTAAGACTGCTGCTGCAGTTGTAAAGGCAGGATCTACTGATCACTGCACAGAATTTTGCCCTTTGGGATGAAAATCAACTGTAGGCTAGCAGATGAAGTTGTGAAGCATTTACCCCATAATCTGTATCTGTGCTTTTTCAAACCCCTTCTGAAATGACCTATGATTTTAAGCCATAAGAATGTGCAGGATCAGATCATGGAGTAAATAGGTACTTCTCGCACTCTGCTATGCAATCAAGAGATTCCTACCCATCTGTGCTGAGTGAAGCCACTTCTTCCCTTACAAATTAAGTACAAAAAGATCATCTCTTTCCTAGAGAAAAAATAAATTTGGCTGTTCATTGCAGTTTGGAAATAATCAAACGTGTGCTCAAGCCTCACACAGATGTTCAAACGCTTTAAAAATCCTTGCTGATGAATACGGTAAACTGAAACACCCATCTGGACACACCAAACCAGTGCACAAATGAAACCCTGGCCAAATCATTCACTCTGTATTAACGACTATGGCCTTTAATTTAGATTTCTCATGAAACTCATCTAATTGTAGACTATCCAAACATCGTACAAAAATAATAAACATTTCATTAATCTGAGAAAAATACATAGATACATTTCTAATCCTCTAAAGTTTCATCAAAGAAATGACTTCGGGCTTCAAAAGGCAAAGCTCTTTACATTTATCTGCTTTGATATGATACTCACTGTATTATTAAGCTTAATCAACAGTTAATACGAAATAAGGAGGTCTTCTAAGTACCTCAGAGAACATTCTTTACTGACACCTGAAGGTGTCTATACCTAGCCCTCAAAACACCTCTACTATTTTCTCAGCCTATCATCCACAGTATATAAATTATTTCAGAGGTAACCACTTTGCTCCTTTTTGACATCGGAAAGGATACGCTTTGCAAGGTATTAAACAGATCTTTTTCAGCTGTACCAAGAATACTTAGTTAGAATATTGAAAATACAGCTTGAAAATAATACCATCTTAAAAAGGGGATTTATCTCAACAGAACAAAACAAAATCTGACTGATAACAGAATCTGACGTCCCATTAAAAAAAAAAACCCTTAATCGTTGCAGATATCAAAACAAAGGGATGAGTAAAAATACACTACAAATACCAGCCCTAATAACTCCTCCTGAGCCCACACAAACAGCATTCCTCCACGTTCATAGTTTTCCTTTGCCTTTTACAAAAAAATGTAATACTCCCCTTCTCTAGATCTTTTTGGAAAATCTTTATAGTATGAGGTAACTGCCATCAGGTATCAGGGTGGGGACGAGAGAACGAGGAAGGTGTCTGGGGGAGAAACACGTGCATCAAGAGGCACTGTAAATATCCTTTGATTCCTCCATCATCTCCTTACACTGTGCTTTTGTTCTACATGTTGAAATTGTCCATAAAAAGTATATCTAAATCTGGGAAGCTAATTCCCCTTCATTTGAAAAAAATCCTGCCTTACACACAGCATTAAAAGGATTTGTCTCTGCAGTGGCATGGTTTAGCGGTGTAACTGCTACCTGCATATTTCTAACCGCTGTTAGAAAACCCTGACTACATCAATGTAATATTTCTGCATGATGAAGAGTGGAAAAACGATCTGCTATTTCAAATGCACTCTGGGATGACAAACACTGATTTGGCCTCATCAAGATGACACTGTAAAATGGTGGTGTAGAGTTACAGTGATGAGTGTTCTCCTAAATGTGTATTTCCATATTTTAAACATTTTTTTATTTAACCTTGTTTCTGTCTTTTCTAAGCATGTTTTTGGGAGCATTCAAACTTCTTTTTTCACTTCTCCTTGTTTTAACTTCAAGAATTGATTGTGTTCTTACCTGTTATACTTTTGCATTACACTTTGCTATTCTTTATTTTTATGCTATAAAGTTAGTTCACATTATCATAGAATGGAGATGGAATAAAAATTGAAATTTGAAGACACTTGTCCAGGTAATGACAAAATCAAGCTGGTGTAGTATGGCATCTTCTGTGACTGGCAATAAAACCCTTTCAGATCAAGGTTCAGGATAATCCAGAGATCAATTACAGAATCTGCCAGAGGTTACAATGGGGCTTTGGACCAATCACCTCATCTTTCACTTTCTCATGCTGACAGTAAGTCCTCAGATCGCACTGCTGATGTGGCATGCAGAGGTGCAGGCCTTACAGTGACTACCAGATTTCCAGTATCTACCAGTTACAGATTTGTTCCATCTGACAATACTAAGGGGCCAGAGGAAGGTCACTGCATGGGCAAAGCATCTGTCCACCAAGCCAATTTTCCATGTCTGTGGTAGCCAAGCAAAGGTAACAAAATTATTTTGAGTGTTCAATTAAAGTTTGTGTGTACTAGACTTTTCGTGTTTCAAACAAGTTGCAAAGATAATACTTTTACCATGTAATACGCTCATTTACAATGGATAAAGTATTTCTGAAAATGTGAAGCAGGAATTAAACTGTCCCCCTCCACATCCATCAGACACACTTTTGAAGAGAAGGTCTGTTTCAGAGTACTAAAAAAAAAAAATTGGCAATTTAAAAAAATAGAATGTTTTCATACTTTAACTAAATCACTGAAGATGGTAAGAAAAAAACCCCACACATTATATTGTACTTGATAAGCCAGAAAAGAAACAAAGGTAAATCTTAAAGAAAACTCCAGAGGAAGACCTTGCGATGACAAGTAAAGTGGAGTTTTATATCCATGTTTCAACTGGTGAAGAGGATTCTCTTCAGACTATGACGCTCTCCCCAGGTAAAAGCTGCACTGTTGTTTATGATGATTAATTTCCTAGGCCATTATGTTTCAAGGTAATAAATTATTTACATTGAACTTCAGTAAAGCTAAATGAGTTCAGACTTGGGAAGACATTTTGCAGGTGTGAAAAGGATTGCCATGAGGGGAGCTAAAATAGAACGGCTAGACAAAGAACCCTGTCAGCTTCAGGGGGTGAAAACTGTAAATGTAATGATTGACTGTAAAATACATATGGCTGAAGTGAAATCTTGGGAATATACTTTTGAATCAAAGTTTTCAGGACTGAAGCAAGAGAATCTTAAGGCTGTAAACGTAGGGAAGTCTATCTGGTGATGTTACTTCAAAAAAGCGAGAAAAAAAGAAATAAAAAAACTAATTAAATGTACAGTCACCATCCCATGCATTCCCTGGAATGCTCAAACCACAGCTTGCAGCAAGACTTCTGGATTATATTCCACCACAACTTTGGGGGTGCAGTAAGTTGGTATACAGCATATGCTAAGCCCCTATTAGAAATGTAAATACCAATGGGAAAGCTCCCATTCAAAAACATTAGGTACAAAATCCAGAAAGAGATCTGGATTGATAAATCAATCTTCCTGTTTTCTAGACACCAAGAAATTGCTGTCAGCAACAGTATAAGACCTCTTGCCATGTGGAGCCAACTAATATTAATCCTGAGAAGACTCTTTCTTACTTGGTGCTCTAACAGCCTGAAAGGCTTAGAGAATCCACGTACTGGTCCCCTCTACCAATATTTTTTTGAACAGATAAAAAAAAAAAAGAGACTTGACAAACGTCCAAGTAGTTAAAATAATATCCAATTAGTGTATCTTTCTCTCCACCCCACCCCCCCACCCCCCCGATTCTTTGATGTATTTTCCCTTTAGGTTAAACAACTTCCCCTTACTATTACACAAAGCATATTTGGTAATAAGAAAGTAAAGTATAAACAGAATAGGGAATGGCTTGCCAGGGGAAAGCTAACCTATTTTACTATCTGGATAGATCGTGACACCTTCACTTAATTTAAAAAAAAAATCCTACCTATTTGTATTAAGGGATTAAAGCATTACGAATCATCTCCAATTCCCAACTCAAAGATAAAGTACAGGCAAGTTGTAACCAGTAAATTTAATTTTTGAAGCAACAGAACCTATGTTGCAAGATTTAAAATGTGTCTATACTGACATAAAGAGCTTCATATTTAAAATATTATGGAGAGTGAGATTGCACATCCTGGTTTGTTTACTTCAGTCTAAGAACGAAGACGCACATTAAGTATGATTTAAAGTTTACGAGAAGAGACTAGGAATCCGTAGGTACAAATACTGAGTAATCCCACTTGTACCGTGAGCCTGCTGCAGAACCGGAGGCAATTCACCCGGTTTCAGATTTCTCATCTCTGTGGAGGGAGCAGATAACAGAACATACTTATCTACCCCAGGTTTTTCGAAGTGAAGTTCTCCAATACTTGCAGAGTTGCCTCAAGTTTCTTTCTTACTCAGATGCTAAAAATAATTGCACTGATATTTTGAAGCCGTGTCAGAGGATTTTTACTTGTGCAATCTTTTAAAAGCAAGGTCCTACAATGCTCGTTTGTTGAAGCAATTTACTGGCTTTCAGTAAAGCACCTTTAGGATACTTCTGGTTACAGACATATGACACAGGCTACTGTTTTAAGAATCTGTGTCTGAGATGTGGGGATGAGGGAATTACCGTGCACCTAGGGAGACAGTGTAATTAGACAAGGGGCACAGCAGGGGAATAACAATGATTTAAAAATCTCAGAAATTAACCAGTCGCTATCCCATTGATGTTTGGTTTAAGTTACCATAGGAGCATTCAAGTGAGAAGCATGAACAGAGAATCAAAGGAATCCGTGGTACTATAAATAATTAAAATTTCTGCCCTCTCATTTCTCAGGGCTCATAAGAAACACGGACATGCAACCAACTGGGTCAGACAAATGAATCTGCTCACACAGCTGGTAAAAGAGCCTGCCTGAGCATAGCTAATGTGCTGGGGCAGGAATATTTGAGCAGGTGTAATTATACTAATGATTTATTGAATGTTTGATTAATTGGAAATTAAGTGAATGCACAGTGGCAGAATTGTCATAGCAAATCGTTCAGCTGTTTGGTTAAAAGGTGCTCAATCTCCCTTCAGTAAAGCAATTAAGAACATCCTAAATCATGAAAATGAATTATCTGTGCAAAATTATCTGATGTAGTGATACTCTTACATAGAAACTAAAACCTATGAACAAACTACCCTAACAAAGAGTGAATTCATGAACACACGACCTTAAACCACAACTACCTTACATTGCTCTTGGAAACAAAGGGTTAAGTGGCCCTCCTGACCTCCTGAGATACGTGGGAAATAACCATACAGAGAATTAGCTGAATAAACTCTGAGTACCCAGTCTAGAAGGCAGCCTAGAAACTTCTGGAATTGGTTCACGTTGCAATTTATTAATCTCTTGATAGCAAAGCTATGTTCCGGGTAAATCTTTGGTTTTCTGTTTCGAACAAGTATTGGTTTAGAGTGACTTGGTGAAGAACCCCTATCATTCCCTCATTCAAGGTTAACAAGCCATGGTTACAGAACCTGCCAAGCCCTTCCCATTCACTGATTACAAGTCAACCCCAATTCAAAATGGCTTTGAGGGCTTCAGTTGCAGAGGCAGCTAGGAATATGAAACCTAGATGTTCCCTGGCGTATTTGATTCAATCATTACCCCTTGGATTCAGAATCTGTCTTGCAATAGCTTTTTGACAATGTAGTTAATAGAATAAAGCAACATTCCTTCGTACCTGGGATATTATCAAAAGACTAAAATTCCATAATGCAAAGCTAGAATCAGAACATGCAAATTAATAGTCAGACTGCAGCAGGTAATTATCAGATAATACCTTTACTATTCTTATCATCTGAAGTCTTTGGTAAGGCAGTTAAGAAAATTTTAGAAGAGAACAGCAAGCCCACAGCTAGTTCCTGGAACTTAATATTTCTTTATGAGTTCTGTTAAAAAAAAAAAAAAAAAACACAGACTTCATGATAAATCTTGATCAGTTTAAGTGAACCTGTCAGGACCTGGATCAGGAAACAACAGGCATACTGCAAACCCTAACTAAAATCAGGGCCAGCTATTTATTTTGTACTTCTGTGGAAGGGATATGTTTACATGAGTGGGACAGTGGTGGTTTAGATGAGTGGTGTCGGCTTTGAAAAGGCACATCACCAGGGGCATTATTCTGCTTGGATGTTTCTGCTTATGTTTACGCACATTCATGTGTGACAGCTAAATCAGTTACCTAAACAATGTGTTTTCAATATAAAACTGGATTTTGTATTTTAAAGAGTCTATATATAGCAGAAATCCTTTATTTGTACCAAACAAACACCTCTGCTTAGTTACTAACCACAACCATAACTCAAGAGGACCTAGCAGCTGCAGAAGATTTGAAGATTTTCATGTCAGATCATAGTGATGTTTTCCCACAAGGCACTAATCATGTTATGATGCAAACTATATAATGTCTTTAGTTTAAGCACAGAGCTCTAATGATGAAAATTAAAGATTATCTGTGTTTTCTATGTTTATCCTCTAAAGAGGACTCTTCTATTCACTGTTTTGTTTTACCATGAGAGGAATGAGTGGTAGCCCTGTTAGCTTATTGAAACTTCTAAAAGCCACTGGACTGAAGAGAGATCAAGTGAGCTATATCCTATTAATTGTATACTCATTCTCAGTTTGAGTAGCTCCTCATGTAATACTTGAAAACACTTCACTCTATAAGCACAGTAAAATGGATGCCACTTGACAGAGTCAAGCGTAGCACAAGTCTGTGCCATTGTAGTGCTCCTCCTTTACCACTTCATGGCAGAATCCTCTGATCCTGATTAACAGAAAAGCCTAATTAAAATAAAATCAGCACCGTGCTTTCCCTGCTGTCCTCCCTGCTGTATATACCAACTTGTAATTACCAATTTGACTTATTTAAAAATACATTCTTTCAATTTCCATTTATCATGTTTTGTTTTCCAGCCAGTCTGCCTTTTTGCCACTTCAGCAAAAACCACCACCCTTCCATCCACAGAAATACGTCAATATAAAGACCAAACTGACTATCAGACAGTTGAAATATTACTTATGATTTTATGTAGCCCTACAATCTTAAATACGCATGCAGAGTTGATGCTAACATGCCAAAACATAATGAGTGACACACACAGTTAGTAAAGTTATTTGTAATTTGGGGAGATTTCTCTACAAACACTATATGCAACTTCAGAGGGAGAACCTAGCAGAACCATGAGCAACTGATCCCCCACACCACTGTTCCTCATTTGGTTACTGACAACAAAACAGAAGAGGAAAGCTGACGGAAAACAGGTTGACAATGAAGTCATTCAGAAGTCTCCGCTGCTTTCACTGTCTTAACAAGCCTGAGGAACAGATGCCCAGGTATATTTTTTTTCTCTTCCTAGCGACTGGCCAAGCTTCAGCGCACGAAGTACCTCAATCTGTTTGTCAACAGATAGCAATTTCCCCTCCTCCCTTATTTGGCACACGTTTAATAAATAATTGAAAGTCTGCAAACATCCCTTTTCCTTCCTAAATAAAGCATGCAAACCTATTCTTTAAATATATGTACACATCCCCCAGACATGTATACTTAACCAGAGGTGATGAAATTTCTCTCAAACTCCTGCACAGTGAGAACACATGCCAACGAGCCACTTGTTACCACGATCCCTGAGACACATCTTCCCTCGCCCTCATCAGTTTCCTGGAGGTTCCTTTCTTCCCAGCAAAATGGACACTAACTCCCGCACGAACAGGTCAAGGCAAGCACCTAGGTCCTTCTCCGAGAGCCTCAGCCTGCCGGCAGGGACAGCAGATACTGCTAGCAGCTGCTCAGGCTACAAAACTGAAAATAGCATAGGATCTCTGTGCTGTCCTGACCAGCGCTGCTCTGTGTAAACACTGCAGAACGTCTACACCACAAGAAAGCAGATGTTGTAAGGAGTGAGCACTTCTTCACCTGGGTATTGCTTAGAAGGCTTGAGTTCACTATGTGCCTCGTGAAACACGTGAATGCACGCACTTATCTCTCAACTACCCAAGATTTCCAAGAGAAATTTTAATTTCGTCATTAGGGATGTACTTCCCAGTCTAAGTACTTTCAATTTTAAAATGGAAAATGTAATTTTCATGAGCTATTAACTGTCCTGTTTTGGGATCGTCCACACTTATTTTTCATTTTTCAGTTCAGTTTCTGGTTGTTCTCATACCATTAACGTAAGCTGTGTATCACCACATCTGACAGCACACATTGCATGTCTGAAATCTTAAAAACAAACAAAAATCTCACTTTAATATGTAACATTTAACACATTTTTAAAAATAATCCAATTAATATTTAAACCATGGTGGAGAACAAACAGCATTCATAACTTAGGCAGTCTTATGTTTTTTTAATGCATGGACAGTAGATGGTAAATCTCCACGGTGCAGACAGCTAAAAACAGGGTGGTAGTGGTGGGGAAGATGCTGTAGTAGCTTCACTGGGTTTTGTTTCAGTTTAAGCCAGATTTTTAAGTAAATTAGGAATCACTGACGGAATGTGGTACCACAGTTCTTGAGATATTACTGCTCAAAGCATCCTGGTGCCAATTGTTTAAGTGATGAAAGTTTGCTGCTTGCCACCAGGCAGAACGGTTTCGATAACCAACCTCCAGGATTTATTCTTTACAATGTTTTTGACATTTATACAACATTTCTTTTTCATTTTTCATTACATTAAGGTAAAAGGGGTGGGGGGGAGGGTGGAGGGGTGGGCAGTGGGTGTGTAGTGAGAATAAAGGATCTCGTTTGCTAGACCATCATTTAAAAAGACTGAGCTGGCTTTATGCAATTTTTTTTTTATGCAGTTATTTTTTATTTAGTGCAGTATTAGAATCAGCAAAGAACTAAATGCATTTTTTGACTTCGTGGTTTATAAAGGGAATCGTGAGAAAACAACATTCACCATATTTTATCTGACAGAAAAAAAATGAAAGCGCTCTTACTTCTCTTACCTTGGTGTTTAATTCTAGCACCTAGAGAGCTAAATTTTTTGTCAGTGTAAATATATATATTACTGCATGTGTACATTAACACCACCTGACAGAGTGATATGAAAACTGTGTACAGTGTGTATCAAAATAAGCTTGTGTAGAATCTTCCATTTTGTTCCCCAAAAATGAATCAGTTTTTTCCCGTTAGGAAAAAAAAAAAAAAAAAAAAACTTACAACTTACGAAATTTTTTTCCCCCAACTTGATGCTTTCTAAATTGAATTAGCCAGTAAAATTGCAGTTATAGCACATCAACTTCGTGCTTTTTAAGGGGAAAATCTGAGGATGAAAATACTATTTTCTCTCTTCCATGCACTTAAGTATTTTTGCAAGCTTTATCTGGAACTATGCCTAATGTCTCATCATTTATCAAACAGAGAGAGTAAAAACACATAGAGGAAAACTTCAGAGGAAAACATTAATTAAACTATTTTTAAAGGCTTATATATACATATACTACATATATATAAAATATACTAATATTAAAGTTTATATAATTAAATCTTTGCCTCAATGCACATCAATGAAATTTACCATTAAAAAATCTGCCTACTAAGCATAAATAGAATACTCTTCCTCAACCAGGTCCTATAACTATCACATTTCCCCAGTGAAACAGGCAATTTTGCAGAGAATGTTGAAGCCCAGCAGTCCTGAGCTTTTGTTTTCTATTCTTTTTCATAATGTGAAAGAATTTTAGAATTAAGAATAGTTTACTTGGTGACATCCGGCCCTCTGCTACCTATCACCCCAGCACAAATAGCATGACAATAGCAGAACCCTGTCTACACTGCAGTCCTACAAAACCTGACGGCCAGTCATAGGAATGTTTCACATGAAAACAAAATACAAGCAAGATTTATGAGCTCAAAGCTCCTCGGAGGAAGAAATGTGAGGGATGTTTCCGTGTTTGCAATAGATCAATAGCACCTCATGATATTCAGGGTTAGCACATGTGAATAATCTATGCTAATCAAACTGTGAGTTGATAAACACCTTTCCACACTAAGCAGCTGCGAATTCCCATACAGAAAGAGCAACACAAGGAGGCATCCATAATGCCTCCATGATTTAAAACAAGCATGGTTGTACGTGTGTACATGTGCACCTTAAAAGAGAAGTAAATTACTGGAATGTACATACAGTTGTCCAGTTGCCAAGGTCAAAGGAATATTTTTCATCACACTACAGTAGTATTTTTACAACTACAATTAAAACCAAACCCAAGGTTCTGTAATGATCAGGCCCGGTGCTGTCACTGATGAGTGTCTATGTTACCTTACGTTAAGGCTAATTGAGAGGAAAGGTTTGTCCTAATGTTCCCAAAAGATTCTGGCATCTGTATGAAGTTTCAACTGCCTTCAATTACAAACAGCTTCCCTATCACACAGAATTACCATGGGGCTGCTTTATTTGGGATTAAAATTACCATGAAAAAGCATTAAGTAAATCAGAGAGCTGTCTATGGGACTTTATGGATTGTTAGGGGAAATTCTAATATCAGCACACTAAAAAATCATTGGGTGCTTTGAATAAAACTCAAAGTAGAGGCTCATTATTGGTCCCTTTTATTTTTCCTGCTTCCCAAAGAGGATAAGTCAGCACTGTATGTCTGGAGTAACATGAACAAATCAAAATCATTGGTACCTTTTACATGTAAACTAAACCATACTGTGTAATAGTTGCCATAGAAATTATTTCCAGCATCCGGGTAAGCCACAGCACCTTAGAGATGGCTAAAAAGTACCTAGCAGGATGTTAAAAGCTCTTATCAATACCATCACAGCCTACATCTCATCTCCTCGATGCTCATCTACGCACCTCCTTTCCAAAAACATTTGTTCCACATCCTTAAGAAACACTTAGGGTCTATCACCGATGCAAATGGGAAGGAAGTCAATATACAAGGAGCATCCCTGTTCAAGAGCAGGCGCTGAAGAGAGCCCAAGCTGAAGTCCTCGTCAGGGGCCAAAATAGATGACAAAACAATACTAAAAAAAAAAAACCAAACCACACCAACAATTTTTAAGCTATAGGGAATTTTAAAATAACAAGACCACAGAATTTCAGTAGCTTTTTCATGTTCTTCCTAAAAAGAATCTGGAACATCTCATTAAATGTCAGCATTGATTTCTTGTTTTTTGCAATTTTAAGTTTGACTTTAGTGGATACGCTTTTCAAAAACTTCTAATACCAAAATAAAAAAAGGGAGAAAAAAAAGACAAATTAAATACTGTTTTGTCAGAAAAGTTATGAATGACTTGAATGGCTGGTATATTAACCATTTTAGTAAGCCTGATTCACTAGTAGGGGATTCTGGTGAAGACAACTGATATCATCTGTATAATTAATCTATGTCAACTCAGAGAGATTTTTATCTCCTAAAAGAAATCGGTAAAGATAAGAAAAATTGATTTCTTGCCCCTCCCACCAACCCGTGGTTGAAGACCAGCATTACTGGTTATTTACTGAAAAGCAAAACCTCACCAGTATATTTAGCAAACTGATAGGGATGACAGATTAGCCGCACATCATCACCACAAACCACAACCAGCCAGCTTAAACCAGGAAGCAATTACAGAAGGTTTTGTCTGAATACAGAGGAGTGGATAACTACAAAATTTTGCATGTCTCTCACCAACAATATCATAATATTGTCTTCTGCAAATAAAAAAAAAAATCACATGGATTAGTCTAAAATAGATTTATATGCGCTGAAAAAATAAGAGAGTTCAAAATAACCAATGTCATATCACCATATGACTGGCAGTTTCTAGAATAACACAGTATGAATAGAATATAGAATAGATATACTATATAGAATACCCAATGACCTAATAAACAGTTCCCCCCGTCAGAGGCTTTACAACAATAAACTTGGAAAAGTTATATATCAAAAGGAACAAGAAAAGTCATACAGGAAAATTCACAAAAAAAGTAAATATTAGCCTGAAATTTTGGCTTAACAGTCTTCTCTGAAACTAAAAAATTCCTGCAATCTTTGTACAAATGCATTCCTCTATTGACAGGTAGTAATTACAGGCCCTAATCATACAGTACCAGCACCATTTTCTGCTGATATTTTTCAATAACCTTACTTCTGAACAGACCACGATTACGTAGAAGATGGCATCTCCAGGAGGCTTGTCCAAGGAGACCATTAGTTACATTGCTAAATACGCAAAGATTTGTGGGTAAGTTTCTTTACCAGATGAAGCTGCCATGGAAGTTACTGGATTTCTCCAGTTTGACATGATGGAAATTGGGATAAATCTAACTGTGGTGACTGTAGTCTTTGTATCTTGAGGGCAACAGCCTGCATTTAGTTTTGAAGTGGATCTCTACAGAGCAGAGAACTTTGCTCAAGTCACATTTTCTTCTCTGAAATATAGTTAGCTGCCAGCAGAAACCTGATTTCAAGAAACTGTTTTCAGTATTCAAGGGACTTAAAGAATCTGTGTCTACAACTCAGCCAAGGTAGCCACGCATGCTCATGCAATATACAGGGAAGTTTGTGAATAAAATTCATCCCTCCTGTAATACAAAATGTATGTTGTATTGCTGCACAGATTTGGAAAATTCAAACAAACATCTTAGCCAAGTTGTTGTGACTGTTCTGTTACTGACACATCACAGGCTCCCTCTTAAAAGCAAGTGCAGCCACCCACTCACGACAAAATCTGACAAGATTAGCTGAATGACCACTTCAAAAGAAATTAAAATAGCAATATTGTGGGAGGACTGCAACATCTGACAAGGATCATGTCAGGGTACCCTGTGTACAGGCAATCACAACCAGAGACTGCAGGGAAGACTTGTCTGTGGAACCCGTAGTAGACTACCAACATTTTTTCCTAAGCAGAACAGAATAGGAATTCTTCCTCAAACAGCCAAGGTCTCCATCCAATTCAATAACCAGATAATTTACTCCCTTCAGGCAATATCCAGCCCTTGTATTGAACAATAATTACATCACTTTCAAAAGGAATTAAACTGACAGTCTTAAAGCAGAGAGTGATCAGGAATTTTAGGAACCTCTTTTCACGGACTAGTACTCCGCACGAAATACTAAGTTAGAGAGTTTCTTTTTTTTCCCCTACAAGATAAAGTCCCTGATATAACACTGAATCTTTGTCAGCATATTTTTTAAATTTCCCTCAAGTAGATATTTAATAGCACTGGATTACTTTTATTTACTGCAAAAGATCTTTCAGGATTCTTAAGCACTTGTTATACTAATGGAAATGCAATTAAGAATAATTTTGTTAAAGACTGTAAATCGTAACTGCACAGTGCATACCTCCATTTCTAGCTGTATGGACTCAGTTCTGAGTCACATTCAAAATACAATATCCAGAGAGCAAAATTTCTTACGCACTAAATCTATATTGAAATGACATTGGCAGTTGATTCCAACTTTATTAAACCTCATTAAGCATAGACAAAAATCAGCCTGACAAGGGCCACAGGTAGAAAATGTGTATAAAAAGAGTGTTACCATCTACTGAAAAAATAAAGATGGCAAAAGGAAGAAAAACCAGTATTAAAAAAAAGAAAAAAGCTCCTAATGAAGGCAAAGTTGATTACAGATGTTGCAAATTCCACGTTGTCTTGCACAAACGTACAGGTTTCATAGGACACAGCCACAGATCCGTGTGTTAATCAGTCTCTAGACAGGCAATCCTTGCAGCCAGCCTAGCTAGCTGGAAACACCCAGAGACTGCCACTCACCCAGCATCAGCCAAACCCAGTCAATTCAGAACCTCCCCAGCCTGTCAGAACCTATTCTGTGGTCATGTACAGAATCAACTTACATGTCCTCAATGCGTCTCTCCAGTAGAGTTTCCCTCTCCATGGCTTATGAACAGCTGTGCGCATATAATCAAAATATCATACTTGGAAATTCTGATAAAAAGTGTAATGTAAGTAACGAACCTAAATTTAGAACTAGTTGTTCTGCTCCATTTTATACTTTGTAGTATTATTTAACCTCAGATCAAATACACCGTAACACAATATACACTGTGTTATCAGCAGTTCACCATCAATGGCAGAAAGAATCTACAGAGTAATACAGGTTATACAATTTCTACCTTATTATTTACACAACCGCTTCACTATAATACCTGTGGAAAAGTTTTCCCTA
>NW_010418122.1:76341-80413 GCF_000710305.1 Buceros rhinoceros silvestris | reverse complement strand
GGGTAACCTCCCCGCCTGCTCTTAAGCTTCCCAGCCAGTCCAAACATCACGTATACAATATGGCTGCAAATACACGTCTGACTGAGCAGCCAGGTCCTGCAAAGCCCTGCAGGCCAGAGAAGTCAGACTTCAACGGACGGCCTAGAGAAGGCAAGTTAATAGTCGTGGATCTCTGGTTTATCCCAGGATTTTTACAGCAAAAGAATCCACTACTGATTTCACCCTCCCTCACTAAAATGTCAAACATCTTATTAGCCAATCCCTTAAGGACACATTTGCAGATGTTTTTGTGAAAAACACTGTAACAGCAACCTTGTTATGAAAACACAAGTTATATGGCAATCACACAACTTCAATATGCAAAAGCAAATAAATAAAACCAGCATTATAGGTAATAACTGCTCCGATAAACATGCATAAGCATAACAATCATATTAAAGAAAACGGTGGGGTCGGGGGTGTCATTTTTAGAAGGGGTGGGGGTCTGTGGTGAAATTTTTAGATTACTGATGAATTTACTTGTGTTTTGAACAAACTAATAGAACTGCTTTCCTGAAAGGGTTTCAGTTATGACTGCTACAAAATTAAATACTCTTATTTTCAAAAGCATCATCCCAGAACAACTCAGCCACTTATCACAGAAGCCTTCGAGCTAGTTTTGTATTATACCATTCACACGCTCACCTCGTAAATTGGCTGCCACATCTTTTTGCTCATTCTGAACAGAAACAAATAGTGAAACATTATCGAGATACATAGTTCCTGCCCCAACCCTCTCTCTCCAATGAAATAATCTAATACAAATAATGCCTCAATGACATCAGGAGTTTGGGGAGAAAACTAGGAGGGAGGTGAAACTGAAAAGAAAGCGCTGATGTTTCTGTCACACAGAAGTTACTCGGACACTGTAAGTGCTTTCATTTTAGGCTGAAGTGCACAGAAAAGGCATTTAGGAAAGTTTCCAGGCTCCAGCATGAAAAACAAACTGCATTTTCTAACGCCTTAAATTAATTTCATCACTTCATTGCTTGGTCCTTGCGTGATGCAGAGAGTAATAGCAGCTGCTGTGATACACATGGATTTTATACAACCTATAAACATGAAACTACAGTTCTAAACACTGAATATACTGCACTGGTCTGTAGGCATGGGAATGTTTAAATTACTACTACAGTCAACAAACAGCAGTTCAGAAGAGACGCAGAAAGTGAAAGAACAGCTTGAGAAAAGCCATTTTTAAAAAGCTCGGAATTTTTTAAGCAAAATGCTTACAAAAAAGATTTAGTGACATAAGAATGCAAATTAAAAAAGAATACGCAGTGTCAGTAGAAAAAATATTCTGTATGTATCGGATCTAAAAGAAGCAAGATAAACATACAGATGAGCTGTAGCGACAGCACGGTAACAGAGAATCCCAATCACTGCTCCTGTCGAGGATGAGCGAGCCTTACAAGAGCTGAGAAGTTCCTAATAGACTGAGCTGTTAGGGGGCAGAATAAGCAAACCCCACATTTCCACGGGTAAGGAAGGTCTCACCACCGGAGCGCGCATTTTCTTAGCCTACACCACCATCTCCTGGTGCCGCCAGTTATAGCAGCATGGCATGGCAAACTGCAACCGGTGAAGGGAAATACAGCTCAAATAGAACAGGCCCTAATAGTATGCACATTTGTATTAACAGAAGATACACGGGAGATTCGCAGCATTTATTTGGAAAAAACATTGAATTTATAAATGAAAAAGTATTCTGAAGTAAAGACAGAAGGGAGGGCAGAACATTCAAATCAACTGACTAAAACTATGGCTAAAAATTCCACTTAAGCTATAAACATTCTTGCCTTGTTGTCGTGCGTTTGTTCTTTGTTTGTTTTCTAAGAGTTTCAGTTATTGAGTTAATAGTTTAATCTTTGAGTTAAACTATTTAATTTGAAAATGGCTGCCAAATAATTTAGGGACCTTAAGAATATGCACAAAGTAAAGTTTCATAAATGAACAGACTAAAACCTCCACCACATTTTCAAGTACCTCTTTTGTAACATTTAAATTGCATACGTATAATGGATCGACTCTGTGTCTCACTATGTCAGAAAAGAGAAGCATTTTATTTCTCAAAATGATTATTACAGCATTTTTCTCTAGTTTCCAGAACTACAACTTACCAGCTTTTAGGGTTACCAAAACCTCTTTGAGCATCACTGCAGACCGTTCTCAAATAAAAGTAACAAACATTTTTGCTAACTAAGGACTAGCCACTGTTTGCATCACCACTCTGGTCCTACAATTCAGACCTACAGGATAAAAAATAAAAACCAAAAAGACACACGATGCACACAGCCCTTACAATAAACTGGGGAAGGTTTTAAACACATGGGAAAGTAAAAGGCAATGTAAGAACTTCTTTTAAAATGAGTATGAAGTTGCAGAGCTTTTTGAATTAATTCTGGAACAGCCAGGGATTTGATGTGAAAGAGGAACCACAAGGAGTATTTTGAAAGATAACAAGAAGTTCATTAGCATGAATAATAACTTGTCTAGGTTCTGATATGACTTACGGAGTCCTCTGCACCACCTATCAGATTACAGAACTCTGCTGTTTGGTTTACACGCAGAAAGCAAATAAGCCCAGTTTTCAAGTGCAGCTCAACTTACAGGGCCACCAAAATAAATAGGGACATTCTTTTCCCAACTTCGTAGTTAACGTTCTAAAAAGTGAGCACAACTTCTAAAAAGAATGACAGTTTTCTTTGAGGACGTGACTTGGTTTTGGAATCCAATAATCTTCAAACCCAGCAGCAAGAAGGAAGCATCTCGTTCAGATGAGACTCAAAGCATCGCGAGGGAGCCCACACAGGCCGCCTTCACCTTCGATGGCCCTGGGTGCTTTCTACCCTCTGCGGCAAGGTGCAGCCTCCCTGGGGTCACAGCTGTCCCCAAGGCAGTATGGAAACAGAGGAACCTCACCCAGTGGATCTTAACGGCCATGGCAAGGACTAAGGGAATGTCAAGAATGACGAAGGTTTTGCAGGCTCCTCACAGCAATTTCAACCGTACAGCTATATTCCATGTAAATTCACTCGAAAAGGGGCCAATTTGTAGAATTAATTTCCATGTCCCTTGCTTCTCCCTGCAAACAAAAAAAGGCCAGAAATCCCAGACTTCGTGTGTTTCTGCAGTTAACCTGCACAGCACAGAAAATCTGCAATGGGGTACAGCTCTTTTAAAGAAAGCAGTATACAATTAAAATTAAAATGACAGAATTTGGGAAATAAACGCAAATGGAAAATACAGGTGTGTGCTACCTTGTACTCAGATCAAAACTAGATATGGTGAACACTGACACGTGAAGCACTTAAGGAAGGGAGAAGACAGATAGAGCTGTAGTTCAAGCGTCGCAGAGGAAGGGCAAAACAGTGTAAAGGCAGATTCAATAAGAAGCAAAAGAATAGAAATAGGTGTTGTGTTACCAGTATAAGGTAATTGTCAATCAGAGCTCTGTATCTGCATGGAAATAGAAAAGCAGAATAACGGATTTGCACATTTAGATGTCTCCTTAGAATAAGCTGAAGACAAATTTTATTTCAAAAACATGTTATCTGTGTTTATACGAAATAGCTTAATCCTTTATAATAAAATACATCAGGAAATTAACTTGTCAAAATTATAGGCTAAAGCATCAGGCGAGAACGCATTACATACCACGACTGTACCATGGCTGCTAGACAGTTCAACACATTTGGACAGAAAACTCAAGTCACCCTACAGCAGTGCTTCGGATGCACACATGGCTTAAGCCTTACCAAGTGACTGTAATGCCTTCCAAAGCAGCCAGTGCATACCACTACGTCCAGTGCTTGCAGAAGGCTCAGTCGTGACCCTCCGTACATTTAAGCTGGAGCAGTAACTAAATCAGGAAGCAGAACTGAAATAGGCTTGAGTGGTTTTGTTGTTGCTGCTGTTGGATGCAGGGGTGGGGGGGAGGCGGGGCGGGGCCGGGCCCTGTTGTGCTGTGTTTAAAAAAAAAAAAAAAAAAAAAAAAAAACTTTGAGGCATTTTTTCATGCTCTTCCCCAGGA
>NW_010418122.1:71940-76264 GCF_000710305.1 Buceros rhinoceros silvestris | reverse complement strand
AAAAAAAAAAACAAGAACTTGCAGGCATTTCTTCAGGCTCTTCCCAAGGTACTTTCAGGTACTCCTTCAGAATAAAACTTTGGACTCCCAGACAAACTTCCAAGGAGAACCACTGATCCTCCAAAGGAACAAAACTGACATTAGAGGATTTTATAAACCAGCTCTTCGGTTCTGTATGTCTATTCCATTTACGGCCTTGACTTCGGCATGTCAGTGTCTGACTCTGGTCAGATTCAGTGCTAAACGGCATGAAGAAACCCAGTGAAAAATTAAGTTCTTGCCGAAATCAGGGAACACTAAGTTAGAACTCAAATAAATGAAAAGTAAGACAAAGAAGTTTTCGGCCTCTATTTCCTGAGTTCCACCCCATGTTGGTATTTGTGATACCAACATGGGTCCAAGCATTCCAAAATTCCAAGGCAAGTCCAAGCATGTCAAATAGGCATCTGCAAAGGACCGAGGACTTTACCAGTAAATGGCATGGCCATCGAGTGCCCCTACAACTGTGAACTAGACTGAATTTTCACTAAGAGCATTCTCTGAGACGGTGGTTTTGCATGACCGTAACGACTCTTAAATGATCACCAGCACAAAAATGAACCACCAAAATTCTTAAAAAATTAAGCCCTGACCACACACAGCACGCTTCATAGATGCTATTTGATTCACCCAAGTTTCTTTCCTCAAATATTCTCATTTGGAAGGATACCTTGAGTTTATCAAGCACATTATTCCTCTGGATAACGATTTCTTTTGGGAAGGAAGCTTTTTTTGCAATCAGAATCATTAAATGGAAGAAAAAGAACACTGCGATGCAAGATTTGCAATCTCATTCTCTTGTGTTATTAATATGTCTCTACTAATGCTGAAGTTAATTATTTATCACAGTAATAGAAGAAACAATATGCAGAACATCTGAACCTACTTAAATCTCTTCAAAAAATTAAAGCATTCTATGATCAGAATTTTATAATCGCAGTATTCTAAAAGGCAGATAATTACTCATACTTTTTAAAGAACAAAAAAGAGAAGGCTTCCTACTTCACATAACTGAAGACAATGAAATACAGCCTCACGTAGCTGAAATTTGTTCCTTAATCAGAGACATTTTTAAGGCGATTTTGACTTTGACACAATAAAGCTGTAATGAATAGATGGAGTGTTACTTCTATGCATGCTACTGAATTTTAATATTCTCACAGATTTGCTGCAATAGGGAATGTACATGACAAACTTAGCTTCTGTCCTTTTTACTTAGACTGTGTAATAAAGACTGAAAATTTGTTACACTTTAATAAACAGTGACACAGTTCTTTAAAGCATTTTACACACTATTACAAAATTCTGCTATTTTACTACTCTTCAAAACTTCAAATACTGTCATGAGAAATTTCCCTGCAACGCTGGTTAAAAATGAACAGATAAAGCATTTTGCATTTTCTGTAACCGCAAAAAGGAGGCAAACCAGACAACAAACCCAGCTCTCTTAAGCTATCTGGAACGTGTTTTACTGCTACAGGAAAGAATGGCAAGGATACTGCTCTGCCAAGGTCGAAAGAGCCAGTGGCAAAGCCAGAAGATTAATTCCTGGCTAGTCATTACCTGCCACAGCTGTCACCTCAAAGCTAAAAGGCACAGCTTGAATCAGGGTATCACTACGAACCAAAGAAATTCTGGAATCTGTTGAGTACAAATAAAAGAATACGCATCTGTGAGGAAAATTTGAGAAAAAATAAAAGCCAGCAATATGATAAAATTACTTAGCTTGCAAAGGCAACATTTTTCAGGAGGCAGCAATAATTGTGTTGTAACTGTGATGATCTAAGGCACAAAGAGTATTTTCCTGGAAAATATCTAATGACTTGGTATACTGCGACATCAGTTAGTGCAGTAAGATTGTACCTCCTTCCTGCAAGCTTTGTCTTGCATCATTCACTGACCATTTATCTGCTCAGGAAAAGACCACAGTGAAGCAAAGCTGCATGAACGGAACACATCGAAGACATTTGCTGACAGAGATGCTTCCGACCAGATTTCAGACAATTCACACACATAAAAAAATCTGCTCTGGTCCTTGGTCTTCAACCTTTATCAAGTCTTAGAATTGAAAGACAGTAACAAAGATCAGGTTTTGGTGGGGTTTTTTTAGTAGCACTGCTTTTAATTCAAGACAAAAAGGTTACCACTTCATAGTATGCATATTACCGTTATCTAGATCAAAAAGGTGCATTAACGTTCTTTTGTGTATTAGTCCACTGACAGGCAGTGGAAAAGGAAAAAAAAATAGACTTTGAACATCAGTCTCCTTTCAATACTTACATTGTATTTTTCAGAAATATCCTCCAGTTATTTTTTTTAAGAGCTATAGGGAGACATCCCTACACACTAGTTCTTCTAGTATTGCTCTGGGTGTTCTATTCCAGTACTCAGGCAGCTGAGATAAATAGCAGAATCCCTGGATTTTTCTGACCTTGATCAATAAAAAGAAATTTTAAGCCGAACGGTGCAAAACTTCTATGATTACATAAATCAAATCTGGAAAGCACATGGTTTAAATATAAACCATGAAGTCCTCAAACCAATAAAACATACCTCTAAGAAAAATAGAACCCCCTCCCCAATAACACCTTAAACCTCCCTTTACTCCTTACATAAGAATCATTGACAACGTCTCAAAGACAACAGGAACATGCATACCTATTCAATCTCCAGTTAGGGATATAAATTTAAGCCTAAGTACTCTTACAGGCTTCGTTAGAAGAAAAGACATTCTGCCTCACTGCTGGAAGAGTCAGTTCTGAAATAAGTGAATTAGGAAGTTTTACTCAAACTGGCCAGGACCAGACATCCAGGCAGCTGTAAAAATTGCTACAGAGAAAAGATTTACCTGGCAAGAGATCGAATACAACATAAAAAGACAAACTGGAATCAATGAGAAATGAATTGGATTGCTGGGTGAAAGCATATTCTTGCATGTGTTCAAACTACTGGGAAAGAAAGAGAGCCAGCAGGTATAGAAAAGGCCTTCCAAATGTCTGCTTACCCTTTCCTGATCCAATCACAGCCATCCTGTTAATCAGGTTGGATTACATCCCAGATATTACTTTGGCAAACAAAACAACAGTCTGATTCTGTCTGTCCCCTTCAAATATGCTGAAAACAATCTGCTGCTGATAGTCTTGCCAGGCTGGTGCTCCTGGAAAGCCATCTGACCGGTTTACGCCGAGCTGACAGGCGACAGCTGAACTCCCAACACAGACGACATGCAGCATTCCCTAGTCACTGATGGCCTGCAACAACCTCTAAACTTGTCCTCTGCTTCCCAGGGAAGTGCTCAAACGCTGGAGAGAAGGGACAGAATTCAGGAGTTATGGACTCCTTTCAACCATAAATACATACGTACTCTATGTATGAATGGAAGAGTGCTGGCTTAGACGCAAAAGCAGAGCTTTCTACTGGCCAGAGGAACCCTGGTCTGCTGCTGCCATTTGGTTTCATCCATGGTTCAGCAACCTGAGCCTTCCTAGCATTTTTTTCCTAAACCAGTGCTAACACACCTGAAATGAGGCCATCTGTCGGGCACAGCAACCGAACTCAGAGAAAGGAGCCGCAGCCTCCCATACAGCCACGCGTTGGCACGGTTATTTCAACATGAGCTCCACTGCAAGGACTTACAAGAAACGATAAAAGAACTCGCATTTCCAATTCTTCTCCTGGCGAACCACATAACCTCTGGACTTCCACCTCCCCAGCAAGGCTCTTTAAGGATACCCAAGAAAACAGAAGACCCATTTCAAACACCTGTGAAGCCAGAGGCTTTTTTAACTGCAAGGAAAATTACAATGTAGGAACAGAACATGTGTATGGCTAAGCATGGATGGACATGTTTTCAGTCAGGAAAAAAGAGCTGGTTTTATGCTTTCAGACATACACTTCCTTCTAAGGTTCACGCGCTTCCAAGAATTTAGGTTTTTGTATTGAAAATAAATATTTCTGAGTCTGGTGTAGTTCACACAATACATCTCAGATTTACTGTATAGATACACAGAGTCAAGGAAAGAAATATTTATTTTATGGCTCCTTAATCTGTGTATTTTCTCTTTAAGGTTTGTCAATTTCTAAAACAAAATTCACCACAGAATTTGTAAATATTTCTAAAATACAACTTGTATATTCGTTTATTTAACCTCTTGGAGAACTGAAAAAGACAAGTCAGGAAGTGTTCTATTAACAGTGTTCCAGTAATTTAATCAGCTAATGTGCAATCTGTGGGTCACTTCATATATGAAGTGCTGGCCTGCAAGGTTAAAAAAAAAAAAAAAAA
>NW_010418122.1:70178-71847 GCF_000710305.1 Buceros rhinoceros silvestris | reverse complement strand
AGTTAAAAAAAAAAAAAAAAAAAAACACTATGCATTGCCTAGAACCTGGGAATAGAAAATTAATGAAAAATATCTCTGTCCCTCAGATGATTGAAACAACTTCTGCAAGATTACTCATCTAATAAAAAGCGTATCAACAAGCCTAACACATAACAGAAGTAAGAAAAGTATGTATTTTCTAAATGTTAACATCTGGGCCCTTTATGCAAGAATAAATACTGTTATCTGGATAAATCCTCCGATTCCCTCTGAGTGCAGAACACTAAGTGGCCTCCCACAGTGGCCTCGTTACACTCAGCTCTCTTCGGAGCTCCTCTGTGGTGTATTTCTGCTCCATACCCCAGCAAACACCAACCTGCTCCATTTGCTGTCATCACGGCTAGATTTCACCCAGCTTAATTAACTGATTATGTGTTTTTCCAAATGCAGAAGGCACATTCTGAGCAAGCGTAAGTGAAGACAAAATGACAACCACTGGCAACCAAGGTTTAAGTTGAATGCCCAGCACCTTAAAATTCAGGCTAGTTATTTCAGTATGTAAAATGAGAGGTAAGAGGGATTCAAAACGCCCTTCTCCCAAAACTGACCTTAGCTTTAAAATTAAAAAAAAAAAAAATTAAAAAAAGTTTATCCAGTTAAAATGGCAAACAATGACATCAAACATCCTGTGAGGCAGAGATTATCTTTTCCTGTGTGCAAACAACTGTGAAGTTCCAGAGTACTGAAACAGGCAGTGACGGGGCTCAGCTCAAACGGATGAAAAGGGGTTTTTTAATCATTAAAGTCCGTAATTTTAATTTTCCTTCTCGTTCCTGAAATTCCAAACTTTATTCTGTGAGGAAAGCTCAACATGAGAGTAAAAAGAAGTCCAAACGGCCACTGGTTGCTGGCAAAGGTGGGCTAAACTTCTACACGGGGAAACGTTTGTCTACAAAACCAAACCTACCTTCTTGCAGAAAGCCAAGTAGAAGTTCACATTACAGCCACTTTGTCACCCTGCGAGGCAGAACCTCTCCCCGTGCCTGTGGGGAGATGACAGCACACACCTCCTACGAGCACACATACAGGTGACAAAGGAAAAGCTGGAGGTGTCTTCAGCCTCTGCCAGCTGCTGCTCCAGTACAGGCCTTTCAAAGCACCATCCAGCATGTGGTTTATAGTTAGTTTGTAGGAAATTAAAAACCAAAGCCATGAAAAGCACAGTGGCTTTGGCACCCTTCGTTAGCAGGGCCCAGCTTCTCCCGCAGCGACCTCTCTGGATGCGCAGCTGAACTTCACTGCTGACAACAACTGACCTTCCTGAGGCCTGCGGACACCACTTGCAGCCTTCTGAAATCCCGACGACCTCCGCACGTGCCCTTTGACACCCGCAGTGCTGCGTATCGCGTTACTTCTGTTTGCTCTCCTGTGGCCGTCACTCACCGTGTCCCCTCTGGACCGTCGGCGTCTGCTCCGCTGAGGGGGCCCAGCCACGCCCTGGCTGGCGGGAGCCAGCGCCTGCCAGTCAGAACCGGTCACGGCCAACCAGAACCGGTCGCGGCCAGCTCAGAAGCCCCTACAGACGCCTCTGCAAATGCCCCCGGGGGGCTGGAGCCTCACTGCCTGCTCCAAACCGTCGTCCTGGCACACACCCTCACATAGGCTGCGGCAGCCCCCCCGGGCGCCCCCC
>NW_010418122.1:45690-70051 GCF_000710305.1 Buceros rhinoceros silvestris | reverse complement strand
TCCTGGCCCCCCCCGGGGACCGACCCCGTCCCCAGCTGGGTATTCTTCTTCTCTGCCGTGGTTGAAGGTTTGGGTTGGTTGGTGACGAGTTAAATGAAAGAAAAGTACCTGCCCTGCCCAACGCAGAAACACTTTTGTTCACAGCAATGTAAGACTTCAGTGGTTTTCAGGCTAGGTCCAAAATAAACCCTCACAAAACTAAGAGGATTCTCCCGGCTCCCAGCAGGGAACATACTGAGGGGTCTGAGGCTGAAAGTGCCACCAAAGCTCTGGCAGTTTTATTACGGGCACTCCTGGAAACCCAGGGAGTGAACTCAACAGCCACCCAGTTCCTCTCCTTGTGCCCCAGCCCCTCAGCTGCTGGGGTTAGCAAGCAGGACTGGCCAACAACACCGAAGTATCTGTAAATAAATGAACTCTATTATTCTTTCCAAAGCCTCCCGTGTCCTTATTAAAAAGTGAGGAAAAAAGATCGGGAAGGAAACATCACCTTGAAGCTTGTTTTTCTCTAAAGCAACAACAACCATTAAACACCACAACGACCACTACGCACTTTGGCACACGTATACAATACAAAATTACCCACTGAGAGGTCAATAATAGATTAAAATCCCTGTCATTCGACCTTGCATAATTTGGCCTTGGTACCTGATGTGTTGCAAAGACAGTTTAGATTGGCAGGTCAGAGGAATAACCAAAAATTCTGCGGAGGCAGCGGCGTGCGGGTTGTGGGAAGCCCCCGCTGCCAGCACAGACGCCTCCTGACAGGAAGCGCCTCCCTCCACCACAGGGCAAGCTGCGCTGCCCCACTGCTGCGGAGCCTTACGCAGCCACACGCTCAGACCAGACCTAAGGCAGGGGCCCATTCACAGCGTGCTGGTATTAACAGCCCCACGGGCTCTTCCCTTTTTTTGGTGTAAGTTCAAAAGCAAATCCCCCTCTGGGTTTATACCTGCTGAAAAACTTATGGCCAGATGTCGTCAGAGGTTCAACAAGGCTTTAGTCACTCATGGATTAGTTTTCTCTTAGTTCTCAGAGATAATTAGGATCAAATCAGACTTAAGTTCTCCCTTCTCCACTTGATTTTTTTTTTCCCCTGAATCTGAATAATTTGATTTTACATTTAGACGAATATTAAAGCCCAAAATTTTCTTTTTTCTACCCCCTCCCTTGTCCCCAGGCAAAATACAATTCATTGTATGCAATGGAGGTACAGCACATGTGAATGTATTCCAAAGTAACTTGTGCATACATTTACCTCACTGAAAATACATTTTAATCAATTTACATATTTCAGAATGCTATTTCTAGCTCAGTGAGCTTTTTCGTTATTAGCAGGAAGCTGTCGTATGCCTAATGCAATTTATTTTAAAGCAGAGAAAGTTCAAAGAGTTGTGATTCCTTTCTGCTTTTTAAAATTCACACAATGCAAACATCAGTACTGAACCTAACAGTACATAAATGCATGTTTTAATGCCAAAGCGTTATATAAAAAGGATAAAAGACTTACCAGCTGTAAGACATGACTACTAGTCACAGGAAAGGACAAAAATTAGCCCTGCTTTTCGTAAAAAAACCCACACCACACCTATGTTTTTTCCTCTAATATGTAACAGAGAGCTGTTATATCTTATACAGAGAATCAGATAACTCACAGAGCTCTTGGATCCTTTTTAGAAACTTCTAAATTGGATTTAGACTGGAATCAGATTTCAAACAAAAATATTTGGAGGATTTCTTAAACCCCAGTGAAAAAACTGACATTTCAAAGGTACCAACTACTCAAGCTGCTCCCTGGCAAGTCACTCATTCCAGAAGGGTTTTCCTACATGAAACTGAAACTATCAGTATGTAGCTACCACAGAAAATACATTTTTTTTTTTGTCCTCTGCCTGTGCTGTAACTAGAGTTTGCCGTTTTGCTGACTGATGCCCTCAGCAAAGCACAGATTAAACCTCAGATTATCACAGGCTAATCTGTGACAGGGATTACACTTATGTTCTGTATGAATGGGAACGAGCTATTTCATCAGTGCTAAGGGACTGCAGAGAAAGAAATGCTGTACCTTTTATATGGTTCGTTCTTCATTCTTTGACGCCTTCCCCCAAGAGCTTCAATATGACAAAGTTGTCCTTAGACATAAAGAATAGTCTCTTCAAGAACTCGCCTGCTACACAGCCACAGAATTGTAATTTCAAGATTTACCCAAATATCTTCAAAATGAAGATTTGAGTGAAAATCTCCTAATTAAATAACTTAGGTGCAATAGCAATCGTGTTTATACACAGCAGTACAGGGACAGAAAATGTAATGCCTAGAGACGGAACACGCTGGCAGAAAGACCCAGTGTAGTAAAACCTTTTTTTAGGAATCTGCCTCAGCAGGTACTAGGATAATACAGCGGTGTCCCCACGTGTGTTCAGCACATGCAGAAGTCGTGCAGCTGAACACGTTGACACTTCAGTGGGAGGTCAAATTATTGTTTTGGCACTTCTGTCGCGCCTGTCATTTCAATTCCATGTTATCAAATTACAGATTGCTAGACAGAGTGGGATTAAGGGGAAAGACAGAGACACACACACACACACACACAGAAGCAATTGTCATCACTTCAGTTGTGAAATTCCGTAATTGCACTGTAGTGACAGGAAGAACAAGAGAGCAGTAACAGGACTGACACGATCATTCAAATACTATGAAACTTCCCAACAGGACTGCACCGCGTCATGCTTCGTGCCAGGAGAGGGCCTGGATTTCTGAGCTCTTCCTCGCATTAGAATTGCCAGTATTTATGAGGCTGACTGATGCTGTGTGTGAAGTTCCAGGGAAACTTCAGCTACCTGTTTTTCAATAAGTAGTGCTTTTGCTTGAAAAGGACATAAACTAAAGACAAATGAAAACATAAATCATTTGGTTTAAAAATATATCGCTAAAAGTAATATGAATAACAACAACTGATACCTAAACAATTTAGACTGCGGGCTGAGTCGACTTCCTGAGTTTTAGGATATCTGGAGTGCAGCAGACCTTGAATTAAAATCATTGTGGAGGATTCAGCCATGGATTTCAGGCAACTTCTCTAGTAAACAACTAACATTACCACCCCCACCAACCCCCTCCCCCTCCCCAGATAGTTTTACCCTTTTGTGGAAGTTTCAAAATCTTTCAGCTCTGCACTGCAGAAGACTCAAGAAGCATCATGTAAATCTGACTTTTATGAGCCGAGATGTCAGTGGGAAGCTCTGGTAGATTGAGACAGGAGGATAGTACTCTTGAAACAGCTTGTTATTCTCACTTCTTGGTTACTCCCCCTTGTTTCTGAATTCTATGGTCAACCCTCTATGTGGTCCTGCCAAACAATCATTCAGAAATACACCGTACTATCTATACAACAGTTACAAGAGGCAGAAATAGGAATCATTTGTTCATTCTAGTAGACACCATTAGAAGTATAATTAATGTTCGAAACTTCTTTAGATTCCTCTGAATCTACATCCACACACAACTTAGACATCTCCTTTTCAATCCACTGGAGTGTCAGTGATCTTCCCTCACCAAAAAAATAATTTATTTTAATCTGAGGAAAACTGCATCTCAAAATTCTGAAAAACTATGTGGATTGCATGATGCCTTAACAGGAGAGTAAAAATGACTCACTCATATTCACTGATAGGAATCTCCTAAACAGCAGGACAAGGGATTACAAGGAAAGGAAACAGGATATAAATATATCCACATCTTAGAAGCCAGTAGTTGAGTCAGCCCCTCCTTGATGTTCATTATCAGCTCTTTGCTATTTGATACCCTTGTTAACTCCCTCCCACAGCAACCTCAAGCAGCACATACAAGAAATTGGACAAATTTTCTTCCAACTAATAAGACATTTTTCTCCTTTCAGCTTTCACAGGAAACATTTTCACATGACCGTTATAAATAATAATAGTAATAAAAATATATATTGGAAGAAGCCACAGAATAGGCAAAGCAAAAATACATTTGTAATGCTGTTTTTCTTCTTCCTCACTTAGTAACCTTGCCTGTGTGTGCCCCTCGCGCTTCCATTTCCCCATATGTATCTTGAGCACTATAAATTAAGTACTTCCCTCATCGGTGTTTTTAATTTGTTTGTAAAGTACTTTGAGATCCTCTGACAGAAGGTACTAAAAAAAAAAAATTACAAAATATTTTCCACAGCAGGCACAGAAAAGGAGAGGCTTTACTGCCTATGCCATATCCCACAGAAGGTAATAGGAACTTATGAAACATTATGTCACTACAGGGAAATTTTCTAACTTAGTGACCTATCATGTTATTGGCCTAATGCATACCCATAAAGTCTATTGCTCTCATAAAGCCTCTGCACTCTGAGCTCCAAAGGGGTACATTGTAAGGCCAAGTTACATCTCAGAAATGTTCTCTCCATGAGCTACTTCCCTTCTGCAGAACAGCAAATGGAGCAAGGTTTCCTGAGTGACCTTGAGCACCAAGCTAATAACACTTAGCTGCTAGTTAACGGTCAGCATTATGCTGCCTGCAAGGAACACTGCAGAGAATGTCACTGTGCATTGCAGCCAAAGCGAGTCGGTTATGAAGAAGAGCACGCTGAAATAAAACAAAAATGAAGAAGTCAAAGCTGAGGAATAAAACGTTCCTAGCATCGTTATCCAGCACAGAAAGGTCACTGTAAGTTAACTTTCCATTCACTTTTCAGACAGAAATATAAGAAAAGAGCAGATAACTTCATGCTAGAGTTCTGGCTTCACCGTGTTACCGTGAATTTGATGATACCACAAACCCGACTGCAGAGCGAAACAAAGCATTCCCTTTGTGGTCTGTTCAGACCTCAGAGACCGAGCAGGACAGGGAGACATCTTAAAGATGTGAACTGAGATTAAATTAAGGATCAGGAAGATTACTAGGGGCAGGTTTTTCAGGTAATGGGAAGTGATGAAGCACCACCACCACCAAAACAGCCATGAAAACAAGGCTTGACATATTAGCAGTCTTTTTGGAGTGGAGACTGAGACTGGAGTTTGTGTACATTACATGGAAGAGAAGACTGTAAAGGAATCCACGCGGTCTTCCTCCTGCCAAAACGGCCAATACCTTTGCTAATTCCCTCAAACACAACCCTTTAGTTTGCCACCAACACACACAGTTAGATTAGAAAACATGGGTGGAAGAAAAAAAAAACCCAACAACAAACAACTGTCAGTACCTTTGCAAGAGCAAAACTTCATACTGAAAAACATCACAGGCCTCGAAATTGTGACTCAAATTCCAAAACATCATGTGACCAGCTTCAGAAGGCAATGTATTTTTACCAAAATCACACACAGCGTGTTTTGGACAGGTTTCCTCCTGTGAAAATTTAAGGGTCGCGTTTCCTCGTGTTTCTTTGAAAAGCAAAGTTGAGACATTTCCATGGGCACGTGATTAGTTAAACAACAAATACCACATTCAGACTGCTGGTATGAAACCAAAACAAAAAAGGGCAGGGTGTGACACCCCCAGAAGAGAACACCAATTAGGTAGGACATGACTACGTACACTTACGGGTCCGCTGCTGGCAGCAGCTAACACAGCTCGGTGCTACAGGCCAGTTACAGCAGACTGCTGACCGCTTGTCCCTGGTTCCTCTGAAACCCCAGCGCCTTTATCCTTCCAGAAAATATAGGTAGAATCTTACATAAAAAGGTCAGCTGAGGCATCAATGGAAGGAGAGTCAGGTAATAGTGACAAAGTGGTTATTTAGCATAGTGAAATGATATTTTGGCACTTATGGGATAACAGATTCCAAAATAATAATTACAGTTACTAGATTTGAGTTTGCTTTCAGGCAATGCTTTAGCCACGGTTACACAGATTTCTGCTTCAGAAGTCTGAGATGAAGAAACTTCAGGAGAAAAGACTGCAAGAAAAGGCACCTTGAGGGTTTATACTTTGTGTTAAAAGGGAAAATTTTCAATTAATTACTGATTATATAGTTCATTAGTAGCATATTTCATTATGGACGTGCAAATTATTAGATACTAATGACGCATGTCCTAATTGCAGTAGTTTGTCTTGATTTCAAGCTAGATGAAATAAAAATATTTATTTACAATGTTTTAGGCTGTGAAGAATTACATTAAATACCTAGTTTATACATTCAGTAAAAATGAAACAATAAATTATTATTAACTAAGATTAATGTATCTTTATTTGATGATCAATTCATAGGTCATTGGTAATCTATATCCTTGGACTGTAACATAAATCTGTTGCTTCAATTCAGCAGAAGCTTCAGTTTTCGGGCCAAAGAGAGGCAAGGCAAAATATATCAAGTAACAACAATAGGTATTTATTACATTTCTGTTCTTTCAAAATGCTTCCACAAATTAACAAATGAAGAAGATAAATTTAGGAGGTTCATTCCAGTTTCGGCATTTGAAAGCACTGAACCGACTGTCATTGTTCTTGGATAAAGATTGTCCTTCTAGCAGGTCAAAACCAAACCCTCACCCAATGCCTAGCAAACCTCGTGTCTGTTACTGTTCCTGTGACGACTGCGGCAAGAGCACAGAAGAGTCCATAAACCTGAAGCCTTGTGTCTGTGTGCATCAGTAGTTAGAGTCAAAGGGAGGAGAAATTTATAGCACGCAGCACTGCAAGGTGGATAACCTCTGGTTATCTCCAGTGCTTCAACCTTACTGGCACGTTGGGAGGGCGACAGTGAGAGAGGCTCTCCAGCATTCGCAGGAAGTTTGGACACCCTGTGACTGCCAGCTCACCCCTGCGCCACTGCTGCTCAGAGCAAGAAGGGAGAGGGAAGAGAGCACAACAGGCCAGCGAAGTAATAAAGCACAGGGTAACGTGGGAATCTCCCACTCTTTCACTTCACTTGCTCAGTCCCTGCTCTGCCTTAGACAAAAATCAGACCCCATATTCTGCACTGGATGAGGAGCCCCTTTCTGGGGTCAGATAGCTGGTTAGTCTTGACAACCCGAGTCACTGCAGAAAGACGGCGCCTTAGGAAACCACTCCATCGCAGCGCAGTCACCGAGCCCCAGAACAAGTACCACGGCTCCTGTAACCTGTACCGAGTAAAAACCATTCTCACATCAAATAGTGAAAACACACCCAGGTTACTGGCAACAGGCTGGTACATCTGCTAGATAAAAGGAAAGTTGCAATGAAAGGGCAAAATAATCACAACACGTCCGTTAGTAAGACTGCAGTCCAAAACCTATCAGAGGCATAAAAAGAACCCTTTTTCGTGGTAAGCTGTAGCAGCTGCTACCCATCCCAAAAGCGCCACATCTTCCTGTTTAGAAAGAAGGTCCCAAACAGCATTCACGCCAACATGTACCTACATTTAAACACCTAAACCATTGCTAAGAGCTCATGCTCACAGCCTGAAGCCTACGTGGCCTGAGTCTCACAGCAAAGAGTACCAGCTGATGCTGGAGACTTCAAAAGACACATCCTGTACTAGATGCTTTCACAAACTCGGTTACTGCTTGACACAGATACACACTACACAGACTTAGTAACTCAGAAGACAATTCTAGCTGCAGATTTTAAAATTCAAGTAGAAACATATTTTTTAAAAGACAGCTTATTCTCTTCAGTGAGAAAATATTTTAAAATGGGACTAGTATTTATTTCTGACAACTGGAAGTTTTTTAATTGAATATACTTCTATGTGAAGCCTAGGTTTCTTGCTTACTTTTTACAAAGAACACGCTAAGCAGGTTAATTTTGATTCAGCTCACTATGCATCTGCAAAATGCTTGAGAATAAAAAATGGAAGGAACTGAACAAGAAATGAGAAGGCATAATTTGTCACTAGTTCAAATTTAATGCAGCTCAGAAAAGGATGCAGAAATAGAAAGTGGGAGAATTTGGAAATTTTACAAAAAACTCAAGTAGGAGGATAGGGTTTATGTAAGACAGTCAGTAAAAGAAAAAAGCAGCAAAGCAAGAATGGTTTGGTTTGTTAAAATGCTTTTAAATACAACATCACCACCAACAAAGCCCCGAAACATCTCAAAGGACTGAAAAAGAATTGGGAATGTAAATAATAAGGATAATTCCTTAAATTTAATACACAGGAAAATGTTTCAACTCCCAAATCGATAGAGAAAGTTACAGTTCCTATTGTCAGAAACTCTGTTGTCCTTTACTAACATGATGCATTATTAAACATAAAATTACAGTGGTTGTGATAAAGCCAGTAAGGTTTCTAAATCTAAAAAAAAAATCTGCTATCTTTGCTTACTGTCCTTGTAATTGTCCTACAATACAGTAGTTCTAGTGTACCAACACACAGCCAAGTAAAACATTCAGCGGTAACTTAAAGGCAAGAAATTCAACCTATCTTAGTGAAGAGGACTTCAACAATCCGAGAGTAGTAACAGCTGTTTTGTACTTAAGAAACCGCACTAATAACATTCACAGTTTAGTGTCTTAATATGTTTCTGAAGAGCTGAAAATAATTCCCTCACTGCATTCCTGAAAATGTTAAAAGTCACTGAAATTCTGAAGAACCTTTATCACCCACGTCAACAGAGCAAGTAAATTGTGCTTTCCTGCACGAACTTCAACAGCAGTTTATACCAGACTGGTATGACACTGTCCCATAAAATTGGAGCTATCATGAACAGCTCAAGTGCTTTTGGCATAATGCTGCTCAATGAAATCTCTTTTTTATAGCAAAAAGAACTCAACAGCTATTTTTTAAAAAAAGGAGGAGCTGCTGAATGCTCACAGAAAGATGCAGCAGCCCAAAGAATTTAAGAAAGAACAACAAAACATCTTTTGGGATGTTGAGGAATAAGAATGTTGGTATCACATATTATAGCTAACGCTAAACGTAGCGTAAAAACCTACTGTTCCAAAACAAATTGAGACTATGATGCTCTTAGTGTTGGAAGGCAGCTTTCGGCAGTGCTCAGTTTACAGTGGAAATTGATACTACTTCGATTCAAGAATTCCTTCTAACAATGTGACTTCATCCAGGTATAATCAAACACACATACCGTAATGTACAGTTTAAGAAAAAAGCTAACAAGGTGAAGAACAACAGAAAACACATTCCGTACTTGTTCACAGAAAATAAAACTGGAGATAATAAGATAAACGTTTTTGAACATCAACCTTTTAAAAGGAAAAAACCCCAAACAACTCAGTATCAAAGATACTGCTTATAATGTCAGAAAAGGCAGCACTTATCCTGCTGTTGTCCAAATATTTAAGATGGTGTGCCAAGATGGTCAAAGACATGACACAATACTTTCGTGAAAAAGGGAAATTAAGAACAGGAAGTGCAATTGCCTGTTAAACTGCTCATAGTTGAACGAAATGGAGAATATCATTCCCTTCTGAACAAGCAGTTACTTGAATTTCTAGCAGAAGATTTTCAATAGAGTAAGACTAGTTTTCCCCCACTGAAGTTAAAACACAACATTAGAAAAGTTATTGTTACAAAATTTATAAAACATACACACATAAAACACCATAAAATAATTTCACCTGGTTTAATAATATAATCAACCAAACAAAAAACCCCACTGACAAGAGCTGCCTGACAAATCACAGTAAGATAAGTCACTTACTTTTCTGTCCTCAGGTTCTACGCAGGAACTGCACTCTGCTTTAGTATCCTGAAAAGACAAACAGAGAGGACGGTCACAAAGCATATTGACCCGGGCTGTGGGAATAACTCAAGGTGAAGGAAGGAGCACCACACCGCGTTTCTCAATCTTTTACACTTCTGTTATTTTTGCACATTTAGTATATTTAAATGTCTAGTGTTTCATATTATGCCTTGAATTACGGTTTATTAAACTTTATTACAAGCATAAACCTAAAGACAGGATTGAAATATCAAAAAAAACCCGAACTTATTTCAGTGTAGTGTAGCAAGCTCCTCAGACAAAAATATGACCTCTGCTTTATAGTACGTGTTTGCTTTTCTGCTTACCTCTCGAGGAAAACATAATCACTCGCTCACTTGGGTTTTTGATTAGTGATGGTAGCTTAAAGACCTATAAAGGTTAAGCTTAAGAGGAAACAATTGCTCAAACTTTTGCTTGTTGTCTAGAGTGCTAACTAGGGCTTGATAGGTTGAAGATATCTGCGTCCGAATTGTACTGCAACGTGCAAGAATAATCAAGCATCTACTTAATTTAATTATGTGTACATATATGTGTGTGTATCTATACATACACATGTATAGATACACACACATATATTTTGGACTTGTGTTTATTTCGGGAGTCAAACAAATCATCTTAAACCTAATTACACTGAACACATGATGCTTTTATTTCTAAGGAATTTTGACTCTCTTTTGACCTTCGGATTTTTGCCAGCAGACCTGAAGACATGCAGAGATAATCATTATCACACAAATTATAGTCAGAAAGGCATTAATTTCTTCATAGCACCCCGGCACAACAAGTTACTGTTGGAAACTGAGTAAGGCAACGTCATTAAACTGTAGACAAGTGACCTATTACAATTTTTCTTTTGTTTTCAACTTTACTTTTTTGGTGAGAGTATTCTTGGAAGCCAGTTTTGCTTACATAGAGACTTCTATTGGAAAAAAAAAAATGACAGGCAGATGAGGAACATTGTTTTGTTAAAAGTCAATCCTTCCACAGCCTCTCACCAAAGCTAGAACTACTCTCAACAGATTTTAGATTACTGACTACAGCTCCCTGCTACACAAACCTGAACTACACATTTAAGGCTGACAGCAGCTCCTACTAAAAGTGAAAACAAATATAAGGAAGTTGTGTTTCTTCAACACCATCCCTACTCATCTTAAAGGAACAACCAGTAGTATTGCCACACCAAAGACATTCTGCCTAAGCAATATACCCGTGAAAGATTAAAAACACAAAATCACTCAATCAAATAAGATGAATTGAGTTTTCCTGAAAATCATACTTTAATTCAGAACAGAATATGCTTAATGAAAATATTTTTAAAATATCAGGTTCTCTGTCACTTCTTAAGCAGCATATTTCCAACAACAAAAATCTTTGTTACTCTGGTTTCAGACACAAATCAGTAGCACAAATACTCCTTATAGTAAAAATATTTCTCACTGGGAACCAGACCATACTATGCGGAACTTAACATTCAAAAAAATTTTCTTTCAAGAGTGACTTACTGGCAGCCAGACAGTCTCACACCACATCTCTCCTCCTGTCTGGGGCACAAGGGAACACCATCTCTGCCCACAGGCTGACTTCCCGAGCACGTTTGTAGACCCACACTCAGCTTTTTTGGTGAGTAGCAAGGAAAAATGCTCAGCTTTTCAAAAGCTTTCTGCCTCACACCTATTAATTCCAACTTCATTAGCACCAGCACTCTTCACCTGCTCGCCATACCCTGAGTCACCTTTTGGAAATAAACGAATGTGCTTTAATGTACTTATTGGTGAATCAAAAATAAATCATATCTTTTCATATTATCAAGGACAAGGGTGGCTCTCTCTCACAGACTGACCTAAATTAACCAAATGCAGAATCAAGCCGCTCCTGTCAGACTCCAGTCATAGCTATTACAAACTCTCACTGTGATAAATACACCTTGTTCAAGACCTCACAGTAATGCGATACCTTCCACCATCTCTAGAAGGTTTTAGCTTGCTATTTGCCACTGTCATTTCCCATTAAAAGCAACCTCTAAGACATGGAAGTTCATAAGCATTCATTATTCAAAGTGAATTCAAAGTGCAGTTTTACCTGGACAAAACAAAACCCGTCTTCCTCCCAGCTGAGTTTATCTTACCTGGTTGTCTCTGACCGGTAAGGCAGACAGCACAAATCAAAGCTGCAGCCCACCTGAGCACAGTTTGGGCCAACAGAGCTGACCCTCAGTGCCACAATCAGGAATTAAAGAGACAGTGTGCCCTGGAGTTACCTGAGACCAGCCACAGGGAAGAGAGACAGCCAGTACCAAATGACATCATTTCTAGTCTGTCTTTTATCCCTGAGCATCAGACAATCACTGCATATAGCAGTGTTCGGTTTTCCATCTAAAGGCGCGGAAAGGGTATCTCACAGATGAACTGCGGCTCCATTAGCCATGAAAACTACACGTGTATGGTTTGGATATCACTGGATATTGGAGCCAGCAAGAAAGGGTGGCATTGGGTTATCTCTGAAATTATTTAGTCAGATTTGGGTAAGGAAATAGCTGTATGTCTTCAAGAATAGAGACCAGAATTTTGGATACCTGCACAAGGACAAAAAAAAAAAATCTGGGTCCATTATTATTTTATCATTTCTGGAATTCCAAATAGTAATTCCAAAATATTGACAAAATTTTTGACAAAATTGCTTTAGACACATTATCAGACAATGATCATTTAATATGTAAAACTATATAAAGCCTGACTTCCAGAGCAGGGTTTTTCTTTACCAGTGGTTGAAATCCTCACAAATGCACGTACTCTAATAAAGTATAACTAAAGATACGACAGGTTACCTGAAGTGGGACTAAAGCAGAATTGAATCCTCAGTCCAAAGGGGTTTAACCAGTTGGAAGGAGATAAAAATTTGAATAGTAAAAATTCAGGAAGTAGGTGAAGAAGAAATAATAGGAGAGAATCAACGAGTCTCTTCTAAAATCAATAATTTGTAAATTTATTAACTGAATAATCAACTGTAACTTGCAACTGGTTTATCTTTGAAAAGAACACTAACAGTTCACCACTTGTTGCAGGAGTGCTGCTTGTGCATCTGCTGTCTCCGGAACGCCCACGATGGAGCCCTTTTCGGAAGAACAGCCGCCAACTACTCTGTTACCAACTGTAACTGCACTTGGACAGAACTGCTCTGAGAGACAGTAGTGACGTGCGTGCGTACCTGAACCTTGAACTGCCCCAGCAAATTGTTTCTTGAAACAATTACTGCTGTAATTCTTTAAACCAGTGAAGTTACTGGCTTAATCAAAGATATGTTTCAATATAAATATTAGAGTATACATCATCGACAAGCTAGCTGGGACTCTTCTAAAGAAAATCGTACCCAGAAAATATCATCAAAATGAGTAACCTGTTAGTCTCAGAGCAAGAAGGCAAGAAATGAGAATGTTCTTCTCTGGGAGAAGAGACACATCTGTGCTACTTTTTTAAAGTGCAAAATGACAAAGCGCTGTCATTTTCGTATGTGTGTTACAAATTCCCCGCCTGTATGAATTATTTGAGATTCAGAAGTACCATTGCTCTAAAGCAACTGTAAAATCCTGTACCTTTTAACAATACACCAGGCACTTGCTTTAACATTGTACATCACAAAAAATAAGTTATAAAACAGTAGAATTTGTTTCTCCTGAAGAATTATTACTTCATAGAAATTATATAATGGTAGAATACTTCATGGGATGTTTGATGGGAAAGATGGAAGAAATGAATTATAGACATACTCTACCAATAAGGTAGAAAACCCTCTCATCCATTTCAGTTTAAAACCAACACAATTCCTTTTTTTCCTCTAGGTTTTGCTGCATAACAGCCAAATGAATTATATTATTAGAAACATACTAAGAGCTTTATTTTTTATGTGACAACCCAAAAGAAAATTGCCTTTTCTGTCTGTTCTGCTGGGTAGCAGCAACAAGGAAACAAAGCAAGGTTTTACAAAAGCATGAGGAGCAACACAGGACGAGCACAACTTCGAGTTGAACGAGGTCCCATAAGGGACACTGCCACAGACACTTTAACACTAGGATTGCTTTAACTGAGACGGTGGGACAGGCTCACCTCCGGGTTTGCAGCCATAGAGTTCTGAAAGATACCTTTAAATAGCTTAATGAAATTTAGTCACCGTAGTGACCTCACTGGTATTAAATTTATGGCGAAGCAGATAGAAAAGGGAGACCAAGCAGTGCAATTCTTGCAGTGCTGCTTTGGAGACAACTAACGATTTAGGTAACTCAACAGCAAGATCTCGTGCAAGTGCGTAGCACAGAATACATCAGCTATGGCACCCGTTTTATTCCTGAGAAGGCCCCCCCTCCACATCCCAGTTTTGCTCTGTTTGGTCACGTCTAGGCTGAACACGCTAGGAAACACACCTACCACCTTCACCGATGTTAGCACAGTGCAAACATCCCTGACCAGGGAAAAAGAAAAGCTCCCGAAAGTAAAAGTAACCATTGGTGGTAGCGTGACACTGCAAGACATTCTGGCTTTAGGATGCAGTAGAAACCTCCATACACTTTATTCTACACAGCTTCTGTAATTCTACATTGGATTTTACTTCTTGAATTGCAAACAGAAGTAGTGAAACCAATATTCTTGAGCAGCCACTAATCATGCTACCACTTGTCAGTTTAATATCTCCCTGCTATCCAAAACCTATTTCCTTTAGTTCTCTGAAGTACCAGAAACCAAACAAGCCAACAAAAAACCTAGAGTTCCTCACGTACAGAGTTTGCTTAAGAAACTTCAGAAATTATTTGCATTTCTAACATCATCTCTTTTTCACGTGAAAGCAATGACACACCACAGGCAAACAGAATTCATGTGCACACCCACTACTCCCAGAGCCTGCACCAGGAGGAGGGAAGATGGGACTCTGGAGTGGCAAGTGTTCCCTCCATGGGTTCTGTCTGCAATATCCAGAACGGGCAGCAGGTGGAAGCAAATAACCTTGTAAAATCTTGTCCAATATCCCCATGAAAGAGGAATCTGTTGTACTGACCAGGTTGGTCAGGCATTTTTACACGTGTCCTTGGCATCCCAACAAGTGCTAACACAACTCACGTCTTTTCTTCACAACACTGGTTTCCAGTTTCATAAAAGGCCTGGAGGTTTAGAAATAAAAAGGTGGTGGGTTTTTTCTGGCTTAAAATTTATCAAAGTGAAATGGATTCCTTTTAATGACTAAAGCATATATAAAGGTAACCGGATGTCAAACGAACCAATAATATATATACACACACACAAAAAATAAAAAGTAAACAGCCAAATTCTAGGTTGTTGATTTTTCTGGCTATTTTTAAGTGCTTATATACATCGAAGTCCTGAATTACTGAGGAAAATACTTTTATCTTTTTCACTATCCATTAGCCATTATATTTCATTACTGTTCCTAGCAAACAGGCTGCCAGCCGAAGAATTCATTTGAATTTCATAGCAGTTCTACTTTATCCAACTCAGAGAACAACCCAACCACACAGAAATACTTACTGAAGAAGAAAATAAATGAAACATGAAACCTCAGACTGTAACATTCAAGTCTTTACTGAGTTTGTCCACAGCAACTGAAGGACTCGTGAAGAAGCCTCAACAAACTAAGTTACAAAACCAACTCCGAGATTTTAATGCCTTCAACAGTTGCAACGTTGAAGATGTAAGAGAAGAGCTGTACTTATGAAAGCAAGAGCTTCATCTATTTACTAACATTTCTGGTCCCACAGAGGCTTGTGCCAACATGCTGCAAGCACAAACCAGGAGAAGACTGGGTCACCTGCATCCTCTTCTGCTGCCCCAGGGAAGCCTCAGGGCTCCCTTTGTCTAGAGTCAAAAAGGAAATCCACCTCCTCAGGGATTTTAAATTGAGCTTCTCAAAACTTTGGGGAGCTTACTTATCTTGTTTGTAGCTAAAAGCAGACAGACTTTAAGAGGAAGCTTTACAGGACTCTTGGAAACTGAACTGACAAATTTTCTAACAAAAAATTACTGCTTGTAAAAATACTGCTGTATTTTTAACGTAGATTTGAAGGGACTCTTGTGTCCTCCCACACATCCACCCACCATCCGGCTGTGTAAGTGGATACCCAGTCTCTCTTCTTGCTTCTGATTCTACTGTTTTGCTTATGTTCATTTTCAATTTTCAAGGCTATCAGGAGCTGAAACCTTTTTTCCCAAAAAAAGCTTTACTTTTTTACTAATAAAGACTTGCTTGAGGGCATGGGTACTGCTTGCTAATAAAGCTTTACAGACTGGAGTATATGGGACTTTCCCACTCCTCTTCCTCTTCATTCTTTCACCTTTATGAGCTATTGTCCTTCTCTTAAATACACTATCAATCAACACTTAGTGATGCAAAGACACGACTCTACAGCACAGAGAGCAAGCCTTTGCATGCCTCACAACTCACTGGATTTCTCCAAACATGTTTCCACTGGTCCAATGATGTAAAATTACCTGAGTGTAAATCTTCTGCCTATGTCCTTAGTTCATCAAAATTGCACAAAACAACAAATAAGTAGCATTTCCAAAAAAGATGCATAGAATTTTATAAGAAATGAAACTCTTATGTAGCAGAATCTAGCTATGTCTATGGGAGTCTGGTGTTGAAGCCTGGCTAGTAAATAGTTAATTTTCGAAGACAGCAGTACAAAATTACATCAGATAAAGTTATCAGCTTGAACAGTACAAAAACATCTAAGTTTCCAGGATACAACAACATTGTGATATGCAGGTCAAATCCAAAACTCCTTTTCCACATGTCCCTCTATTTTCAAGGGCTGAAAGTTGCCATGGTCAATTCAAAGAGCAACACCATTGCCTCTGAATCCATCTTCAGTTTCAGACGCTCAGTGGGAAAACATGCAATTTCCAGTTTTTAGTTTGTGTGCACATTTCTTAAGAATCATTTGACAAACTCATTATACTTAATCTTTAACTAATCTGGAAAAATAAAGTACCACTTCAGGACCAAGGTCAGGTTAACAACCATCAGAAGAATCTTCAAAACTGTAAATGTTAATGGTTTTAAACTGTTAAAACTGAATTTTTAATCTGTAAATGTTATTTATCTAATTATATCCTCTTAGATGACAAGCAGATCATCAGCCACATAAACATTAGTATATTTTAACCCACAGAAATCTAGGTGAATCAATATATTCCTGACAAATCCAAAATAAGAGCTGGTGATAAAGCTGCCAGTGTGGTTTCACCACAGACCACACACCAGGAAAGCTGGGTCAGATGACAACTGGCAATGTCCACCCGAAGTGCAGACACAGCTTTTACAGCAAGCGTTCTCACTGGAGAGTTTCTGTTTTCAAACATACAACAGCATAAGAGGACAACAGGATTCCTGGAGAAATTTTTTTTTTTTTTTGGCCTGGTTCCCTAAAGGAAACAAGCATAAATATTTATTCTGCTCCTCAAGTACCTCAACACCTTTGGAATATTAAGTTCAGCCACATTTGACAGGGAGATCCGAGTCCCAGGAGTTATTATGTTCCTGTAGTTTTCATAAATTAGTGGCTGAGCAAAGGGAAAAGACCAAACTTTACTTTCCCAATCCAGCTGCTACGCCAGCAGTTTTATAGACGCCTCTGAAGAGCACCGAGGATGCTGGCACGGGGACAACTCGTCATGTGAAGTCAAGATACAGAAGTGGCTGCTGGGAAGGAGCCCATATTTTTCAGCTGGGGACTGTGAGAAGAGAGGGGACAAGTCTGTAATAAACTGTTTTCAGTGAAGTCCAATGTTCCCAAAAATAACTCACCTCAAGACTGAAGAGGATTTCTGTTCAAGTTTTGAACAGAGTTCAGTCATTTTTGGCCTACGCATGATACAAGCAAATTTTAGAGCTTACAAAGTTCACAGGAAAGAAACATCTTAATGACAGACAGGGTATGATGGCTGCGGTACCAACAACGTAGGTGCCCATGAAAAGCAAGGCTCTGAGAAAATGTATTTTTTTCTTTGATATTACACTAAACTTTTGATTCAGCCACAAAAAGGTTGAGTTTTAGCTTTTAATCTCTATTCATAAACAATGTCTATCTCCAAGCAGCAGAACGTTACATGCATAGTAAACTGCTTATGTATTCACTATACTTTCCTGAGTGAAAAAGCAAAGCAGAACTTCACACTGGAATCGAGGCTTCACTGCATGAACAACCTCTGTGTGATTCTCACTTCTACCCTTCCGATCCTCACCCCCATCCCAGAGGGGGAGTGAGCAAGCAGGTCATGCTTAGCTGCCTACTGGGGTTTACCCACAACAATCAGAAATTCATTATTATTCAGCTTCTACCTTTTCACAAGTGTGACCAGTAGTCAGCTCACAAATCATTTGGTGCTTGGTATATAGAACTGACCTGAACGTCCTGGCATACCTCTGTGTCATTACAGTAATACAAGTGTGGTAACACAGGCACGAGCGAAGACTGTATCCCAAGGACTGTTCCTGTCATGAGCACATTAAAAAGCTGCTCTAATGACGACAGCTATTGCTTTAACATCCAAGAGAAATAAAGAATTTAACCAGAGCCTCAGGCAGCAAGCTTATATAATTTAGAAAGGCCACAGCTTTGAGCTGTTTTCTTACAACAGTCAGACTTCTTTGTGATTGTTGGCAAGAAAGAGACCGAGATGCAATTCCTTCTTCTATGCCGAGCGTAGGCTATGCAAGACCATCTCCCTTTGAAATACCCGCCAAGCCCTACTGACATGAAGACATCAGAACCCATTTCTTTTCCAAATGTTTTTAGGAACCTCATATTTTAAAAGGTTGTATAAGACCCTGAAACGGCACATACAAAGCAGCTAAGCGAGCCCATCAGTGACGCCTGCTAAGGAAAACATGCAGACAAACGTCAGTGGCATGGAGATGTTACTGCTCAGAAATGACCAGCACCCAATACACCCAACACGTGCTCTCCTCCTGGACGAGCATGCTGGAATTCACAACGTCTGCTGTTCATTTCAGTGTTTCCATACTGAAGTGCATATTCTTTTGAAGAAAGTACACAGATGTGGGGTTCCTCCTGCTTTTTCTTCGCTATTCCCCCACCAAACAGATGCTTCAGCCTGCATCAGCATTGAAGTGCTAACAACAGATTCACTGAGCACAAACATCCCCGGTATCTTTTTGCAGAAGGATGACTCTGCCTCAGTGCTAGTCAAGTGCCACATCCTCAGTAGCAAAACAAAGTAAGATAAAAACAAACAAAACAAACCTGCAAGGCCCCCTCACCCTCCCCCAAACCCCTTCCCTTCAATTATCACCACCGATTTTGTGGCTGTGTGTATGGATTTATGTACACTGAGGAATTAACCTTCTTTTTTAAGGAAGGAATATTGATTGCTTAGTTGTAATAAATACTTTTTTAATAATTCATGATTTTATTTTGTTTTTACATTGCAGTGTAGATAGTCTCTCCATGTAATACTATATAATATGTGAAGGTATTTCACATACAAGTGAAATGTAATAGCTGCTATATTTGTTTTAAAACTAATTTCACTTTACATACAGAGTGGCAATTTTTTTCCCCTAAAATGAGTATGAAAGATGAACGCGTAAAACGGGCTATGACATTTGGAGGAAAGAGATGTCAAAATCATCTTGAGGCAAAAGGTCAGTGTTACAAGACATTAATTTACAAATGGATTTGGATCCATCAAAAAATAAGAAACACAGTTTCTTCCTGCTTTTCTTAACCTAGCGAAGAAATGAAAGGAACAACCTAGCCATTTAAATGCAATTTTTCTAAGGTTATTATCTTTATTAGTCTCATAATCTGCAGTTTCTCACTCACTAGGCAGGTTAAGTCATCTATTCAACAGAGCCAATCCAGTGGGAGTGAAGCATCAAGCATCTACCTTAATACACCAACCAGGAGCTGAGCCTTCACCCGCAGGGTGCAGGTTCTCTGCCAGTCGGGGTAAGAGGGGAAGATCACACACCTTGACACCGTCTCTTGCACTAAAATGCCTGTGCTGTCTCTGGGGCACAGATCGCTAAGGTAGTTCTTTGAACTCTGAAGGACTGATTCGGAGCCCTGGGAATGGAGTAATAAAGAAGTGAGGCAGTCAGAAAGCAGGCTGTAGCAACAGCTTAAGGACAGCGCAGAACATCTTGTGTACAACCTGCACTTTGTACACACAGCCAGCGGGGCTCTACCTCAGAACCCCGTGCTCCAAGACTGACGCATGGTAACCAGGTTCTGGAAACCAGCAGCTGCCAAAAACTCTTTTCAGGCCCTCCAATAACCTCCACTAATTTTTCTATTAACTCATCCATCCTGTTTCTGAAACTTCTCATACTCCTGGTCTCTGTAATACCCACAGTTTAATTACACATTATATGGAAAAACACACCTTTTTGTTTGGTGTTAATCTGCTCATCAAAATGAGAATGGAAGTCAACGATTCCTCTTTTCACCAGTGAAAAAGTGAATAATTTTGCCAGTGCTTAGAAAGCTTCAGAGAGGTGTGCCTCTCAAATGTCAGAATTCCTAACAACAGGCATCTCTCAATCCTAAGGAGAATCCCCCATCTCTCTGATAGTAACCTTCAACTATTTGACGCTTGATAAAACTGGAATGTTCCAGTTTAATTAATAAAGTAGGTGACATGTTGACCCAGAAAAAAAAAAAGAGAATGCCGTACTTATTTCAAACTTCCATTTAAAAGATTATTTTACCCATTCTGATGGCAGCTATTTAAAAAAACCAAAGCCTGCAGAAAATGAAGGATTGCATATTCTGAACTGCCAACTCAGCATGGCCAAAGCAATCTGGGGAACAAAAAGTACATCAGAGCTTTGATCACCCGCCTCCTAACTCCACATTACATTTTCGGTACATTCTTTCCACATTACAGGCTACATACACAACTCTGCGCTTTTTACAAAGTCTTCCTTGCACTTTAATCAAGTTACCCAGGCATGAGTACTGAACAGTACCTAAGCAGCACAATTTAAAGCCAAGTAAAACAGAGCCAGTACGTCAGTTTCAAGAGCTAAAAAATTGATTACAAAGCCAATTTCTGTTGGAGCACAAAGGGAAATGTTCCTGAATTCAGAACATTTCCTTGATAAATTATTTTCAGCCCATGGTAAGTGTAACTGCACACACTTCCCTTACACGAAAAAGTTGTTAAAATCACATTATAGCAGAAAAAATATCTTTCTCCCTCTTTCTGTATTAACCAGGTTAATACACTTATTTGAGCTGGTATATTTTTTGGATTGCTTTTTGGCAAGGCCAATTCAAAATTTATGATCCTAACATGCTAAAACTTGTCTTTAAAGACTGAACACAAATCCTGCACCTTAGAGAAAAAGATCCCCAACTTCTCTACCTAATCTGCGTTTTAGCAGCTTCTGCTCATGAATCCCACATTACTTTAACCCAAGATGGGCACACAGAACACAGGCTGACAGGTGATACAAGCGCCTTATTTTGCTGTTCATACAATCATGAACTACAATAGAGCACCAGATCTCACCAAACTGTAAAATCCAACACTCTCCACCAAGGCGGGGCAGGGGGCATGAGGGGTGGGGGAATCTAGTAAAAAACCCTGTGCCTCAACAAACAGCACTGTATGTAGTATGACAACCCGGCAAACTCTGTGTCCATATGGCACTTCTTTTTTTCTCTATCAATGCTAGGGCTAGCTCTAATTATAATAATTATTATGTATTAAATGCGTGACAACAATCACTTATAACGTAAATAGGCTGAAACTTTTCTATCTTACAAATTCTGCTCTCTAAAATATAGAAAAAAAATATTTACAGCCTGAATCAGAGAAAGTCTTTCTTCAGCTGGTTTCCTGCCAACTAACCAGCTTCTGATTTTATTTATACAAGGGTATCAACTTGCAAACAAACTCTCAGAACAGCTGCACACTCACAACACATGCATTTCTCTTTGCTTTTAAGGCAAATTTCAGGGCTGAAACCTGAATTGTAATTTAAACTACAATCTAAGTTCCAAATCAAATAGTATTTTGCTACAGGCAAACAAGAAGGTAGCGATCGCAGTCTCACTGCATTGTTTGAACCCTCCCAGCCACCACGGTAACGGACTCATGCTTTAACGTGCTGATGCAAAACACAAGGAGTTAACGTGAATTTCCTACACTTAATGAATCAAGGACCAGATTCCTTGCTACGGTGAGACCAAATGCTTAAACGCCCTCACTGAACACAAAGGAAAATGTCTTTTTAATATATTTTAAACCAGTTTTATGAAATGTGGAGTAGTACTTTAACAATAAATTCACTCGCATCAGCACCAAGTCCCCCAGGTCTCACCTGCTACAGTTGTGCTTTTATCGCTAGAAGAAATATCACTATATTCACCCTTCTATAAAAGAAAAAAATACTATAAGGTCCTGTCATAGCTGCATACAAACTGAAGAACTATAGTAGTACCTGTCACTAAAAATTATCTGATGTTCTTTAGAACATCTACACTTAAACATAAACATAATAATCTGCTTTTCAACTCACACAGTGGACTGAAAGGATCCTAAATTGGCTTGAAGGGGTTAGGACACAATATATTCTTATGAAAACAGGAAAGATTAAATGCACCTACGAGATAACTTAAGTCACTGGAAATGCTGATTTTCAGAAGAATTGTGGGTGCAGTGGGATAAAATTAGGTGAAGAGGCTTTTTTGGTCCCTGCTTTTACATAGCCTTACTTGCAGTTTTTCATTTCAACGTATGACAATATTGCATATAAAGGGTAACCCAAAAACATTGAGTCACACAAACTCTTCCTTGCATGATCTACTGTCTCATGAAAGATGTGTTATAAATCCCAAAGTAAAAATAATATCATTGTTAAATGATACTAAATCATTAAAAAAAACCCAGAAAGTTGTTAGGATGAAGTTTTAAAAGACAATAAAACTGACTGATAATGACGAATTTTCAAGTAAAATAATCTAAGGTATGTAACCAGTTTTGTTTCATTTTCTGTAGCTTTGAATTCCCACCAACTACAAAGTATTTCTTTTTGCAGCTTCTAAATTTTTGACTGCTTAAGCTGATTAAACATGCCATTTGATCATTGTTTTTTTAATATGTTCAAGATAACATCTAAAACTGTGGCTAATTTTACAATGCAAAGTAGTAAGAAATCATCACCATTTACACTGCAATTGCTCCGACTGAGCCTAATGATTATTAATGATGCAGCCACAGAAATACATTCTATAAAATTATGTGATAATAATCAAATGATAATATTTAGCAAATTATACCAGACATTCTGTCTACTAACGTTTTGTTCCTCAGGCTGGAAAAATCCATTTCTTAACATGGTCTAATGATACAGTAAAGAGATCTAAATAAGCAGATGCAGTACCAGGTTTTCTACTGAATACCCAAAGAACGCTGCGATTTGTATCAGAGCTATTCCACAAAATCCTGTCTGTACTGGCCAATTCAGAACGCTAAGGTTTCAAATTTAATTAATGAACAAAGGTCCAGATGACCAAGTCAGCCCATATCAAAATTATCAGAGACTCCAGAGGACTATAATCAAAGAGCGATGAAGCATACGTGATCTCCTCCTTTTGTCCTCAGACCTCCTGCAATGGGGGAAAAACGAATCAACAACAAAAAAGCACTTGCAAAATTAGCTGCCCAAATGTGCACGGCTTTTGAAGGCTTCAGTTAACTGCACTTTACATAATCCCCATCTGGCATCCTCAAAAGCAAAAATAACAGCCTTCTCAGTTGTCACTCATGGCAACTACTTTAACAGCAACTGTCTACTACTTCTAAAGAATTCCGAAGTGCAGAGGAAACTCCATAGAAAAAAAGCAGAAGGGGAGCTTTTGATCCGCAGGTTGATTTCTTCATATGTGAGACCAGTAAAGTTTGTGAAACATTTTTCTCAGTCTAAATTTGACTACAAAATTATCATGGAGAAATCATGCACAGTTATATAATGGGATAAAAAACTTGTTTTAATACCTACAGTATCTAAACCAAATACTTCAGTTACAGTACAGGGTAGGAGGTGGCACTTGTGACAGTGGGAGTGGTGATAGCTACCTGTATTTCAACAGATGCAGAAACTCCAGTGCCCTCAACAAGAAGCACACAGGGATGTGACTGGGAGCCAAAAGCACAGACTGAGATAGCTGCCAGGACAGAACGAGGAGGACAGAAAGCTGAGGCTTCTGTAGCCCAACAGCTAGAAACACCTTTTCCCAGTTCAGCTTCTTATTGCTCCAAGTTCATAAAGGACATTCCATACAACTGAGTTTGCAGAGAAGAGCCTCAAAATTCGAGTTATACACAGGACTTCTGACAGCTGAAAAAATCCTTGAAAACTGCATTTCTGCTTTTCATACCCCCAAATAATAAATAATAAAGGTACCAGTGTAAAAGCTCAAGAGAGATACTAAGCAACCTTGCTAATCTCTGAAGCTGCTGCAGGCTTTTTGTTGAGGTTTTCCACACCCACCTCCCCAGCAGATACTTCACCTATCCAGCACCATCTTACCCTTGCTGCCAACCACACTGTTCTCTACAAAGCATCGCTTGTTCTACCAACCTTGTTTTTCCACACTAATTTATGACCAAAAAAAAAAAAAAGGCTATTAGACTTTTTCTACAAGACAAAGTAACCGCTCT
>NW_010418122.1:37135-45598 GCF_000710305.1 Buceros rhinoceros silvestris | reverse complement strand
ATCCCAGAAATAAAAATCGCAATGACTACAAGCCTTACCTCACCTTCCTTTACCAGAGCAGCCCTATTGTGTCTTTGCTAATGCTGTCTCTCTGTGGATGTTTCAAACCTTTATCAAAGGAAATCAGCTTAGGTATCTGTATCTCTCCTTTATTCTCATTTCTGATCTGGATACCTAAACAAAGTCTGCAATCCCCGTTTGTAGACATCGCACACTACAACCATTTACTTTGTATATTCATAACTTACTGGTTTAGTTCAATTTTGGTACTAAGTAGTTGGTTTTATTTTACTTACAAGTCAGTTTTAGGCTTATTTATGACCACAGAAAATGCACTGAATAAAAAGCTGTGAATATGGCTTAGATATAAATGTTTGAGAGAAGAAGAAATCGAGAAAATGACAGTCTACAACTGTAAAAACAAGTATTTTTTTGTATTTAGAGTATGTCATACGTTTATATCCTCCACTGAAATGTTAGCAATCACGAGACTGTGATGATGCCTTAGTTAACTGCTGTTAAACTTTTAAAACTGTACATTTCAGGACAGAAAAGATTTGTTTATTTTAAACTAGGAAAAACACTTGCAACTTCGCATCCAGGAACACCAGATAGGATCAAGCCTAGAGACATCAAGCAGACTCGAATGGAAGTTATTCGGAAAATGTTATTTTGGCTGATTGAGAATATCAGTACCTGGCAATTTAGGAAGTAACAAGCTATTAACACCACAGACATCCATGGGCTGAGATGCAGCAAAATAGGACACGTTCGTCTACAAGAAGAGTTGCACACGCGTGCAGACAGACCTTAGTCTGGACATGACACAGGCAAACACAACACGTGCAGGGAACATTCCAGTGGTAACAGCAGAGTTCCAAAGCAATGTTTTAACGCATGGAGTAAAAGGAGAGAAAGATAGCAGGGTTAACATTTGGATAGGAAGAGATAACAGAACAGCCTGTAGAGAAACTGGATAAACTGGGATCTCTAAATGCTCAAGATAGAAGAGATGGGAGAACAGAGCTCCTGGCTCAAGAGTACTATCCCAAAAATAGAGCTGAAACATTTCCATATTCTTCAGAATTAGTATTAACACACTTGTAAATAAGAAATTGCAGTAATGCCATTACCTTCAGCTTTACCTGCCTCCATTGTTGCATTAACCATCATAAACATAAAACAAGTCATCCCAAGTCCATGCTCCAAGGGCTTACAGTGCAAATACTGCCCCAAAAAACTAAAAAGATATCAAAAAGGAAAGAAAACCCAGCAAATTCATAATGAAAAAAGGTCCCTTTCTTGGTAGTTTCTTGAGTTAGGTGAAGCTTCTCCACAGTCCTTGCTTAGCTTATACCCGTAACTTAGCGAGGGGCAAAGCTTACAATAGTGGAGAATAAAAAGTCACATTTTTTCTGGGGGAGAATATAATTAGCAGACCCTTCCGCAGCACACGTTCCCAGCTGCACCGCTCCGAGTTGGATCAGCTATCTTGATGCAAACGCAAGCCAGACGGAACTCTTCCAACAACACACAGCATGGCACATCCGAACCGTTCAGCAAGGATGGTGAGAACCTGCAACCAAAACATCTCAGATGCATACATTTCTGAACAGTTATGTGGCACCATCAGTTCTAGAAAGCCCTCAGACAAGCCAAGTGCCTGCCAGAGGTCCGAGAACACTGGAAGGCTGCTACTTTAGTCAGTCGATAGTAGAGACAGTAACCAGAAGGGATCAGCCCTCTTCTGGAACTCTAGAGAAACTCAGAAATACTGCAACTATTCCAGCACAACCACAGGAAAAGAAAACTTACAGTGGGACAGGCTCTGGTTTATGGAAGCTAAAAAGAGGTGACAAAGACATTCACGGATCTCTTAGTGTAATGTCACAGGCGACAGGCACTACAGCTCTCAACAGCACAGGACCAGGAAGATCACCATCTCCAGTGGTCTCAGCACGATCAGCCAGTCGGTTCTGTCTGGAAGGGACAGTGCTCTCCCTCAGACAGCCTCTCTGTGGGCTGTTCATCAGAACCGAAGGCTTTAATTTGCTCCTTTGCTGAAATATGATGCCCAGGCAAGAAAGTCTCCCTCCAGTCAGTAATCTAAGTGTGGTATCTAATATAATGCAGCACACAGCGTGGTTACTTCAAGCCACAGCACACGTTTGTCCCCTACAAGATTTACAGCAAGTCACTGAGAAAATAACTTCCATCAGCTTCGTGACTGAAATTACCCTTTACATACTGAAAACGGCCAAACTAAGGTTGTAATTTGAAATATTATTAGAATAATACCTTTAAGGTCTTTTATTTCAAGAAGGAACATTTCAGAAAATTTTAGCAGGCACAGTTTGAACAAACCTCGATTTGCTGTATTAAAAAGGCACAGAGAGAGCTGAAAATTCAGCACGTTCAGAACACTCACCACAGTGTTTGAATCTGGGAATACGTGGCCACAGCAAGAAGATGCTTACAGCAAACCGCCTCTGGTTGTTAATGTTACCGATGCAAGTGTTCCTTGCTGCTTCCCATTTATGCATTAATGTTTTGCAGCAAAACCGACAGCTGCTTCTCATTACTCACGTGAGAAGCAGCTTCCTAAAATGAATGATACTTAAACACAAAAGACACAACTGCTTTATTAATAAAACTTGTGCTTAAAATCATTAATACTGAAAGTGCGAGCATAGAATTCCAAGGTAAGAATACAAAACTGAACCACAAATTGAAGAGTCACACACTCTACAAATTACTAGTAATGCTGGATTAGTGAGAGCAATGAAAATACAAGGAAAGCACTAGAAAAAGGGGGGATTCACCTACTCTCCTGTTTATACTTACGCGAATCACCCACATGCAGTAATGAGTTCCTGGTTGCACCTCACTGCTCTCTCCCTCTCTCCAGCTGTAACGACGTGCTGGGGTACCGGCACCAGCACCGCGTGCTACTTGCACCAATGAACACACAGGTTAGCAGGCTTCCCTCAGGTGTATTTTCTAGCTATAGACACATCTCTGTGGGAAAAACCTGTCTTGAAAGATACTTGGATAAAAAAAGAATAGTAGAAGATATGAAAAAGTTCTCCTTAGCAATGAGGCTGGGGAGAACACACCCTGTGAAAAAGACTGGCATTGCTCTTACTGGCTGGGGGACACACAGGTTTTGGAATATAATTGAGAATTTTTAGAGCATTTAACATAAATCACTTCATATTTAACTTCAGGTGAAAAATGTTTAAATTTCTAAAATAAGCCACTGCACCACTGAATATTAATGAAAGCTACATACATGTGTGAGGTACGTATTCCGACAAAATGTTCATGCCTTTGCTCACATTTCACAACTAAAACCAATCCGATCATTTGTGTATTTCCTCGTACAGCAGAATTAATACATTATCTTAAAGAGTGAGGAAGGGAAAGAAAAAAGGACATTTCAGGAATTATTTTTTGATTCAAACGATTCATCACAGAGTCACAGAATGGGGGTTGGAAGGGACCTCTGGAGGTCACCCAGTCCAACTCTCCTGCTCCAGCAGGGTCAGCCAGAGCAGGGTGCCCAGGATGGTATCCAGACAGGTCTGGAAGCTCTCCAGAGAAAGGACTCCACAACCTCTCTGGGCAGCCTGCAGCAGGGCTCTGCCACCCTCACAGCAGAGAAGTTTCCTCTGATGTTCAGATGGAAGTCTCTGTGTTTCAATTTGTGCCTGCAGCCCCGTGTCCAGCCGCTGGGCACCACTGAGAAGAGTCTGGCCCCATCCTCCTGACACCTATCCTTTGGATATTGATAAGCATTGATAAGATCCCCATAAGCATTGATAAGATCCCCCCTCAAAAAAATAGTTGCATAAAGTACAGTACAACTCAGCATTTTATGATATAATACAAACACGCAAATATAAAAGTCATAAGCTCTAAGATAATTGTATACTAAAAAAAATCTGATTAACTACTTATTAAATTATCTACAAGCCTAGGGAAGATTTTGTACATTATCAACAAAACTTACCGAAGTTTAAGTATTAATTCGTTTTTCTCATTAGAATAAAGCAGTAAAAAAATATTGCTAGCCAGTAAGATTGAGCATTTCTCTAGGAAAGTAAGAAAAAAGTATAGACTCAAAACAAGTTTTAAATGAAAAAAAACCCCTCAAATTTAGTTTGCTGATACAATTACAAATATCATGAACCCTTCTTAGCATGATAAGAGAGTTAACATTATTCTCTGCTTCTAAGTATTGAAAGACTGAGTCTAATTTTTTTCTATACGTCTCATTAAGAACAATGTTCTCAGTCTTTTAGTAGCTTAATAAAATATTTACGGATCTTCTCGTTAGCAAGAAGATGAGTATAAGAAGGTACCTGTCAGAACACTAAAGATATCCCATTCCAATTACTTATTTTTCTTTTCAGAGAACTATAACCTGGACAAACAAAACCATTTGCAAAAGCAAGAAAAAGAGTTCAGCATCTACTCCAGAGCCACCCCTTCCTCCCAAACGTTAGCCTTCTACCTTTGGCTTATCCAGATCCAAAAAAGTGGATCTGCTCAGAGCAAAAACAGTTTACAAACCCAATGTACTCCTTTTCCAGAATGAAAATATCAAATAAATGCTTAACCAAGAAAAGTGATTGGCCTTTATTTCGAGGGTATGTATATCCTAAAGGCTTTACGATTCTGCCACGGGAGCCACCCTGACGTTGAAAATGCAACGCACAAGCACATTCAATAGACAAAACCAGAAGCTGCTACAGTTTGCTTTTCAAAAGTTTTGTCATGAGCCTGTTCAGAACGTAGTTCACACATCCTAATCATTACAAAACCGGGTCGGTTTTGTGTTCTGGAGAAAAAAGATTTCATTATTTAAAATCACACAGAATTTTCTAGGGATTGTTTTTGCATTGTGATTCACTCAAACTCTTTCATTTCCAGACACACGGAAGACCTATTCTAGAGACACAATAGCAGCTGTTCTCCTAAGATCTGATCAGGACTTCTCCACTGGCTTTTCAGTGGATGATACCGGTTTCACTATCGAAGCGCCTCACTGTAAGTTGCCAGTTTTCACTGGACTATCACCAAAATTGGCTTCTCGGAGCCAGAAAGGTAGTTCTGATCTAAGCTGAAAATCCTCCTCCCAGCCCAGTCCTGGGAGGAGGAGAGGGAGGCACTGGCGTCAGAACAATACACAGCAAATCAACAAGGAATTCTGGGATTCTCGAGAAACAGTCTCAAATCCTTCACATACCTGATTCACACACTGGAGAACTTCAGTCTTCCCTATAAAAAAAATCTGTATCATACTCTTACACTGGATTTCCTGGTGACTCTGGATTTCTGTGTTAATTTGCATTTAGAAAAAAAGTATTTTAAAAGGTTTGCTTTAACCAGTACAATGAAAAGTACATAGATTTTAAGTGGATAAGAGTACTGTTTAGAGTCATATTTAACTCAGTAGACTTAATGTAAATATTAAAGAAAAATATTCTAAAGCAAAAAAGATAATAATTTAATTACAACACCTCCCTCTTAATACAAGAGACTAGTCACAACTACAGTCAAAGACAGAGGAAGAGGAATGCAACCGGATAACCCACAGCTGAGCAAGGGATTTGCTCATCTGCAGAGCACTCCTGTTTACATTTAAGCCAAGAAATACATGATTCAAAAATTGCCAAAAGCACTGGAAAGTAATACGTGACGGTAACGGAGCCAAAATGCTGAACAAAGCCAAGTTCCGTAAACAGCCATAAGCAGCTAAAGGCCATATCTAGACGTGACACCTCGCGATACCATACCCTGCAGGACAACAGCTGAAGAGGGAAACAAAAACCTAACTAAAGCTGAAGAACCCCTTTCCTACTACAGACATCCTGAAACAATTAACAGGTCACTATCCGCTTAGTTAAGCATGATCACTTTAAAGCAACCCTAATCCCTCTACTGTCACCAGCAGCCAAACACGCGCTGAAGTGACAGGATGTGATTCATATATGGCCAACTTCATTAGCTCCTTCTCCTTTTAATCCACCATGTCAGACCAACAACCCTTCCACTAATCCCATCAAGGGGATTTTTTTTTTTTTAAATTCCATCTCTCACCAACTCAGATAGGGGAATCAAATTCTGAATAATACATTCAATGAGTTACTTAATTAGCTGGGTGAAGGTGAAACTGAAACAGCTGACTCAAATAATGAGATGTCAAGCACAGCAGCTTAGTCCATGGAGGGATGTGAAAGTGTTCTTCCTGACCGAAAGAAAACCACAGGCTCTTTCAAACACTGAATATTGAGGGATTTAATCTTTCCATTTCACTCCCTACAAAATGCCAGTTGGGGGAAAACCAGTAAAAGTGAACTGACAAGACCAAGGAGAGTAGAAATCATTCGCTGTCCAGCAGGCATCACTAAATCAGGACAGTCAACGGCCAAGTTACCCCCGGTTTCAACCAAACCCCGAAGAACACATTTTCGAGAAATGTTAAGTAGAGAATGCAAAACTATTGCAATGTAGGATGATGATTAACCAAGTCAATGTATCCTCATTTAAGGAGAGATTTTATTCTCCAATATATCAAATGGCTAACCACAATTTTCTCTGATCTATTAATTAAGCCTAATTCTCCGGTTGCTATTCATCGTCACAGCACATCTGGATTTCTGCCCTCAGCATGAGCTCCAGACTCTTGTAATCAGACACTGTTTATTACAGTCAGAACTCGTTAATGAATCCTTGTTGTATTTCCCTGTTTGAGTTATCCCTGCCCCACAGTCTTTAACTCCTCCTCACAAAAAAACCCAAGCTGTGAAATATTTACAATTTTTTGAGTTTTCACAGACCCTGGTGCATCCAACTGGTATTGGCATATCCCTGCACCATGCTGTGTAAAGAACAGCACCTGTGGATCGATCATCCTTGCCAAAAATAACTTTATGGTGAAAACAAACAAAATGGGAAAAACATATAATGGGTTTAAACACACAGAAGCATGTGTGCGTCATAAGAAACGGGATTCATCAAATTCATGCAAGTTAGAAGCCATGAACCAGTTACTTAAAAACCAGGAGTAATCTGAACAATATTCCAAGTAGACACTGCAAGCTCTACAGTACTACTACTAATAGTAAGTCATAATCCCTGGGTTATCGTGTCACCCATCACCACTGAGAAGAACAGATGTGAGACAATGATTGTCTTCTGCAATGACGACTTAATAAACCACATCTTTGTTCAGTCTGATGCTGCCGCTGTGAACTCACACATTCAGTTTACGACCAAAATAACCAGTTTTTATCACACCAGGCATGTAGTGATTATTTTAAGGTCTTCTTGCACTTGTATATGCAGATAGAGCAGGTTATTTTCCTGCCACGTTCGGTATTCTTAAGATACCAATACGAGGCAGTTCCATCACACAGCAGTTTGCTGTATTAACTACAACATCTCATCTTACAAGAAATCTAGACTTCTCGCCGTGAGGACTGGCCAGCGGAGGCCCAAAACCCGCTCCGGGGTAGCTTTCTACCTAGAAAGACCTCTTGGCACCGCAGTATTCCCCATGGCTACCCCAGGCTCCAAGCACTGCATCGTGCTTTGGCCTTTACCCCAAATCACAATACGCAGCTGATGTGGGAAGAACGAAATACAAAGATGCAGGCAAAAAACCAAACATTCATTCGGTAAATGACCAGCATCCATGTCTGCAAGAGAAAATTAAAAAAAAAAAAAAGTAAAAAAAATAAAATAAAAACAAACAGCTGACCTAAACATCCTTCATATCTCACCAACACCTTATTTGTGGGTTTGAGGTTTTCTATCAACACGGTTAGTCTGGCGTTCATCTTGAAGAAGTTTAGTTAACCTATTCTACTACCAAACTGTCCATCACCTCCCCACACCACAGGACTAACAGAAGCAGATGATGGGTCCAGAAGTCATCGGGTGTTCTGAAGTAAACCAATCCTCTTCAGCACACCAGAGGAGACTTTTTCTACTGGCAAATACTCCCAGAAAAAGAAGCAACCTAACAGACACAATACAGGTGCATTGTACCTTGCAGCCAATGAAGCTCACAGAATGATTCAGCACATATAAATACCAAACAGAAAGGTAAATCTAATTTTTTTAGCTTCCAAAATACAGGAATACAAGAACAGCTCTCCGAGTTTAGTAAAACTTGGCTTTTGTTTTTATTTTGCTTTATCACTGACAGGCTATTTCTGCTATAATCTTTTAATGTTTTCCTTTTACTTCCACATCTTAAAACACTAAAAATCCAGGAAACAGCCATCTTAAAACTTCAAACACTTTGCACTTCACAGCTGAATCTCTTTTTCTCTCCCCTTACCACTGGGTAGCTATAAACGTCTAAAAATCCAAAGTGCTGCCTTAGCAAACCTGCTCTAATGAGCTCTGCAACTGATACACGCTTCTGTTTGGAGCCGCACGTGCAGTGGA
>NW_010418122.1:10834-37058 GCF_000710305.1 Buceros rhinoceros silvestris | reverse complement strand
AACCGCTCTGCAGAGTCCCCGTAGCTGTCTCCTCAGGACTTCCAGACACCAGGGCAAATGCCACATATCTTGAAACTCCAAACATACGGCAAAAACTTTAAGAAAAAACAGTAGAGCTACAGGAAACCTACAAAACCATCAGTTTCTGCCAAAAGCAGTAACACTGACAAGCACCGTATTAGAAGATGAATACCGGAATTCTGGTTTTAGTATTTCCCCACATGACTCATTTTATTAATTAGACAAAGACCACTTTACATGAAGGACCGTGTGCTGGGGCATCTGGGGTTTGCTTCCTTTGCTCTTTTCCTCCTCTAAGAGCCCGCGCATCCCCCAGCCACGCTGGTACCTGCCTAGCAGAGACTGTGCCACGGCAGCCGCCTGGATGCTTCGGTTACAGGAAGAGTAGGAGGTTTGTTTCTTAATCGAATTAATGATGTCAAGTTGTGTAAAAAAAATTACCACCAAGTCAAGAAACATAATAATGATGCAGTGAATACGGTAAAGTATTCCATATTCTCACCATTTGGCTTAAAGCAACGATTTCTGACTAGACGCCCGAACTCCTGAGCACGGGCCACCACGAGCTGTCAGGAGTTACCAGATAACACCAACTTTACACGGAATCAGAACCAATCGCTGCGCAGTGCTACCGCAGCAAAGGCTTGCGGCAACAATGGCAAACGTATCATTAAATGGGCAAACACAGAAACATAATTAAATTAACTGATAATCATCTCTCTTCTTCTATCCAGACTCTAATTTTATGCACTTGCAAATGTAATGAGGTTCACTGAATTGAAAAATACTGTGGAAATAACAGAAACAAGATTAAATTAATTGCACGACATACTGATAAGAAAGCTGCTTTCCAATTAGGTGAAGCACGTTGCTAAAAACCATTGTAAGTCCAGTCACATATCATGCACCTTGATGACAAATAACTCATTTTAAATTATTTTTTTTTCCAACTAGAATATCGCTGTGTTTCATACAACCGTATCGGTTGGTGCTGTCTCTGACCAATGAGATCGGTTGGTGTTCTCTCTTACCAACCGTATTGGTTGGTGTCCTCTCATCTTCAGGTAAACAAATGTGAAAAACACTTGGGCAGGAAAAAATTAAAATCTGGCCAACAACCAAAATTATTTCTACTCCAATCATCTGCATGCAACTTCACATTACAAAATTTAAGATTATAACATACTAAATATCTTTATCTCTTGCATCCTTTTGACTGAAAAACTATGGTTTTTCCCTCAGAAAATGGAATTTAATTGTCTGCATAAAGAAATAAAGCATTTGTTTTGAACACAAAAATAAATAACCAACTCTGAGTTCTGCTTGGAAGTCTTCTAGACCACGCAACATCTCTGAAACAAGATCAAACATTCAACCATCTTGGATTTTTTTTTTTTTTTCTTAAAAAATGTGGCCTGACAGAAATGCCACCATCTCTCAGGGTACCCTGTCCAAATACCAAACTGTATTTGATGCTTTAATTTAAGAAACACGGAAACCATGATACACAAGTACAGGAGACGTTTTCGATAATTTATTTGAAAAGCAGCATTGTCTAGCATGTGCCAGCGGACTAAAAATTCAAATGCTAGTGGGAGCTCATAGACATTCAATGCCAAGTACTTTAGTAGAGTCATATCAAGTAATTCCAGTTTTATATTTCCTTAAACCATGATTAACCACAAAGGACCTACACTAGCACGCAATGACAGGCTGCTTAAGCTTACATTCCCCTGACGCTGCTGGCAGCATTGCACTGCCAAGGGCGAGCAGAGGGCGTGGGTAAGGGCTGCTTGTTTTAACACTGAAAAGTCGACAATAACAGCTAGAACCTGTGAATTCTGACCAGCGACACGGCGCAGTGACACGAGCAGTACAAAACCACAGCCAGCTGAGAGAACCTCTGAGCTAGAGAGCGAAGGAGGAAGGAGAGAAGCATAGAGGAGCAGGGTATGAAATCACAAGGCACGATCCCTTAACATGCTGGGCACACTGCTCCTAAACCAACACCAGTTCAAGCAGACACTCTGACAAAGATGAGACTTCCACCAACACCAGTGCCGGTGGTGAAATCGAAGCCAAACAATGGAGAGGCTCAAGAGACAGAAAATTCTGAGGACACTCAACTTTTTTCATGCTCTTCTTCTTTTCAAAGGCCTTTGTAAAAAAATTTCCCAAATGTTGCTGTTCATTTTTTGTACAGGCGGGGTTCATCTCGCCGGGCTTTAACCATCTCGAAGTCAGCTACGCCATCTAAGTACCCTTCTCTGCTGATGCCATGAAGAAAGGAGCTGGAACAGCTAGTGAAGACCACAGGCTATGTTTGCCCTTCAATCTCATCCCGTTTGTACCGCACTTAGCCCTTCCTTTTGGAGCCTTTTAGGTATTCTGTCAAGTATTTTGATGAACAACAAATTAGTTACGAACTTTTAGCAAATATTGCTCTTGGGACTTCCTACAGTAAACCTGGTCATTATTCACTGAATATTCCATTCCTAAGAAAGGTAACTGTGAAATGAAAAGTGTACGGTTATAACTGGAGAGAATTCCAGGACAGTTTCTGCAGTTATGAATAACGCTTCAAAAGGGAAACTCACTGTTTATACTGAATATATGTCTTATTACTTACAAAAACCATTCTCCTGGTAACAGATGGTTCCTCAAGGTGGCCTTAGACAACTTCATTTCCTGTTTTCAACACACCTTCAATATAACCTTAGTTCCAAAAGAATCTGGTCCTAAGATCCATTAAAAACTGGCAAGAGAGGAGGAACTGGTGTTAATTAGTCTGGGCCTTCTCCCAAATCTCTACCAATTAAACAACAAGTGTTTAGTGCTATTAAGCTTGGGATGTTATAAATCTTTATCTACATAACAATATTACAGAATGGAAGAGGGAGGAAACAGTAGGGTAGGAAAAAGTAAAATACAGTGAATATAGTTTTAATTTAAAAAAAGAAAACGAGCTGCTTCCTTTTCTTCCCCTCGAAGCTTATCAGCATGAGTAGGCATTTCAAAACTCCTAACTCTGTGTGAGATGAATATTATGGATTTCAGGACTAAAAATAAATTTTAAATGTCACATAAGAGAGCCAAAAACCCTGAATTTTCAAAGGGTGATTTCCCAATACACTCTCATACATTAATTGTACCATTTATAGCATAAGATAGAGAAACCATTTAAAAAAAAATATATGCTTTCTAATTTATTCAAGATGAAAATAATATTTGGAAATTTGTCTAAGAAACAGGAAGCCTGATACAGAGCACTGAAACAAAATACAAATCCAAGGCCAGTTTTATGTTCAGCTAGTCAGTTGAACGACCTAAGCACACACTCCAAAGTGTCGGCTCCGATTAGTAACCCATCCAGCTCAGTATCTCGCCTCTCCCTGTGGTCATACCAGATGCTTCAAAGGAGGATAGAAACAAACAGCCTCTGTTTCCCAAACCTATTCTGTTTCTCCAAATCATTTATGAATTATCAACTACTGAGATAAAATACTTAGTGACATGTATTCAAATAGCTACACAAATGTTTACGGGAAAGTCAGTCATAAATCATAATATATTTCTAAGGAGAAGCAATGTATGTCTTTTTTTTGAACATTCCCAACTCTACCCATATACCCAAGAACAGGGAGTCCACAGCCTCTCTAGGCCCTTGCTCCACTGTTTGTGCAACCTCTCTGTCAATGTTTTTTTCCTTACATCCAAGAGGAATTGCCTGTGTCCAGCCCGTGGCCATTACGTCTCACCCTTTCACTGTGCACATCTGTTGGGTCTGGCTCCATCTTTTGCATACCATTAGCTAGCCAATAAAACAACATCTCTGTCTGCTAACCAAACTCGGATCTACCTGCCCCCTCCATCCATCACGTGCTTCAACCTAATCATCATCTTAGTCCTCCATTCACCTTCTTCTGTACATGAGTATCACTCTCCTAACAAATTTAATTTAATCCAATACTTTATAGAACAAACATATGTTCTCCCATATATTTTTACTTAGAAATTCTCCCCAAAAGGAAGGTGAAATCATCTGAGACTAATGCACTAATTTGCATTAAACAAAACCCATTACACTGCCTTTTTTCTCAACCCACACGTTTTCCATTTTATTTTCTCCCTGTCCTGTTGAGGAAGGGGCGTGAGAGCACAGCTCGGTGGGCACATGGCAGCCAGCCAAGGTCAACCCCCCCACAAAAGGAAACAGGTTGTTTAAAGTTACTCTAACAGAAGGGTTATCTCCTGAGCTGGAACCACTGCCTTCCTGGATGCTATCACCACCTGCAGCTGCTGCAGTTTGCCCAATGGAGCCTTCTTTTCCAATATAATCTGCTGTTTTTGGGGGATGGGGCTACAGCTAGAATTTTAAAATTGGTAAAAAAAAAAACAGAAACAATAATTTGAATGGGGTCAATGAACCTTTGTGATGCTCCAGCAAAAAAGAGAGAGTGAGTAAATGACAGCAAGGGAATTTATGCCTAGAGTCATTTCTTGGTCATGAGCAAGCGCACAGAGAGATACAGTATGAAGTCCCCAGCCAACTCCCTGGCAAGTTCAAGCACGGCACAAAGAGAATATAAAACCAGGCACTGCCCCTCTTCCCCTCTGGAGCAGCCACCAGGTCCAATTCTGGAATTTGAGTATTTTTTCCTTTTGCAGGAAATGTAGTGAGTTACGAGTAGGACGCTTTAAGAAAGATGCTGGATGTGTTTCACAAACAGGTGAGCAGTGGAAAAGGCACCAGGGATAGAAGGCAATAAATTGTATCACAGCAACAGAGATTCTCCCAAGCTTTGATTAGTCTTCTCTGGCTTCCCTGCCAGATATATCATGGCCAGAACTGGTCAGAGGGTACACGTGTACGAGAACAGGAAATAATTGCCTAACAATAACACCATAATGGTCACCTCAGCTTTTAAAGATGATGAAATATCCTTCTCCAGCTGGAGAGAAGATGATTTTTGGCTAACGTTCAGGAAGCAAATGTTGGTTATGCTGGACCAACGGAGGGAGGACGAACAGCCAATCTAATCACTGGCAGCTCTTTTTCTCAGACACGCAGTGAAGGCACACTTTGTACGTATGAAGGCACACTTTGATGGGTTTTTGGTAAACAAGAGCTGAAAACTGCAAGACAGGAATTTACTAAAGTAGCAGAAAAGAGTGAGTTTTGCACATTCACTTCTTGTAAGCGTGGGAAAATAATGGAAGAATGGCAAGGAAGATTGTAATCCTGCTCAAGCGACTTGCAGCTGACATGTGGAGAAACCCATCTATCGTACTAATCGTTGTTTAGTCCTGTGTGTTTGACAAGTCAGACATCTGTGTTTAGATAACAGAGGCCTGTGATAGACCCACAGCACCCTACTGAACCTGCTGCACACACTGAACCCTCTCTTGCCCAGCTGTGGGACAGCCCAAAGCACAGCAGCAAACCACACCTGCACGAATCCTGACATAGGGGTGACAACAGCAGGGTCGGCGATCCACCAGCAAGGACCCCGCAGTGCCCACGTGCCTCCTGCTGAGGGGAGCCCACTGTCCACACGGTAATGAACATACGCAAGGCAAGACTTTTAAACAAGTACTGAGGCAGCTGTCTATCGAATTTCGGTACGTGACGGTAACTGTCACCTCTTAACATGTCTTACAGAAAGGCAAAATGCCTGGTTTTGTCAAAATAGAAATTATTGAACTTGTTATATAACTATTTGGGCAACATTGAATTATTTTCAAGATCAGAAGTCATATCGGATGTCTAGTTGTTCCTCTGACTTACAATTTTTCAGTCTACTGAATTTATATAGATCTGATGTGTGAAGCTACAAAATAAAAACAATGGCACTAATGAGAGAACTCTTTAACACACCCACCTTCCTTCACCAAACCAGCTGACTTACAACCAAGAACTAAAACAATTACAGAGATGAGCACATGGTGAGTGAACACCGCAGTACATATGGCTTCATATTACAGCCCAAAATATTACCCTCAGATACAATTCTACAGGTGACTTTAGACTTAAGTATATATATTGAAACAGGAATGGGGATTTCACTCCATCCATAATGACACAAAGAGTCTGATTAAATTAAAAAAGCAAACATTAAACTGAAAACACCTCTCAAATAAAAAAGAGAAGTCGTTAAACAAAAATAAAACATTTGGCACAAACCTAAAACTGCAGCTATATAAAAAAAGTGAGAATCTAGCAAGTTATTTTCTTTTCTATACTGATTTCCTTGCAGCACTTACTGGTACCTTGGTATAAATAAAAATACGAGCAATGTGGCAGGTGTTTTGAATGGCCAGGATAAAACAATTGTTTTGTTGTCTGTTATTTATGAACTGTGCAATTCAGCATACATTGTCTTTTTGCTGCTGTTGTTCATAAGCCTGTGTACGTGTATATTTGTATATATGGGCACACATAAAAATACAGATATCCAGATTAGGAGGAAATGACCACAGAATGTGAATATGAAAAAACTATATGAATATGAAAAAAAAGGAGGGCTGCAGTAGCTGAGAACATGATGCACAGAAAAAGGGGCCTAAGACAGCTGGTACTTCACAAGTTTACATAGACAACAAACGGAAATTACCGGTTCAGAGTTGGGAACTGTAAGAAACCAGCCTGGGTGTAACCCGACAGGGAGGCACACAGCCAGGGGACACTGGGCTGTTCTATACAAAGCACAGGGATATGTGACAAGTGTACGCTAACAGCAATCTGTCAAGAGCCTTTAAATACCAAAGTACCGTCTCTCTTCAGAGAACCCCTTAGCCACGAATCTCTGGCAGCTGGGGCAGAATTCGGGGGAGATTTCACTCCACCTGACCTGTGCTCCTCTTCCACAGGTACCCCTACACGCAAGAAACGGAGGGTGGGACCGAGCATTTAAAATGACACATGCATTGATGCGACCGAGATCCTAAACGCCTGTGACTCAATGTGAAGAATTCTTTGGGAACTGAAAGGGGAAACTCCAAGGATCTTTCTAGGGAATGCTTGCAGGGTAACCTTCTTTTGAGGTAATCCTTGCATCCTTTTGTCAGATGGAGAGAATACGCTCAGTGTTGCCCTCAGGAATGGGCTAGAGCCACAACTGCTGCAACCTGCTTTGGGATCTCCGAGAAGTCAGAACCATTTCACTTTTAGGTCAGGGAGCCTAACGTACAACTCGGGAGATAAGCAGAAAGACAAGGACATCTGAAGAGGCCAGTTAAGTGCTCTCTGCAATAACTAAAACCTACACCTCAGGAATTACAGATAGATTTTACTGCTTGAAACGATGTACACCTTTTGGCGTGAACTGTGTTGAAACTATGGAAAAGATCTTCCCCTCAAAACCCCCTGCAGACTGACAGTGGGGCGACGCTGCTCCAGCACGGGTGCTTCGCAGGAGCCCCAGTCCTTCAAGCACTGTTCCAGCATGAAGTCTCCACAAGTCACAGTTCCGTGAGGGCACCGCTTCTGTGTGGAGACCTGCATTGATGCCCTCGTGTACATCTCCTCTGCCATGGCCTTCCCAGGGAACCTCTGTCCCGGCGCCTGCAGCTCCTCCTGCTCTCCCCCGGCTGCTGGCAGGGCTGGCTCTGGCGCTTTTCCCCTCACTCCGCACAGCCTGGGCAGGGTTTGGCCCGTTCTTCAGCGCGTTCTCCCAGAGGCACCACCAGTCTCCCTGAGGGGCTCAGCTCTGCCCAGTGATGGGGCAGCTGGAACCAGCTGTGCCTGGCATGGGGCAGCCCTGGCCGCTCCGCACAGAGGTCCCGCAGCCCCCTGCCAGCGCCTGGGCACGGACATCCCATACAACAACAAATGCCAGGAATTTCCCTCAAGTTGTACTGACAATACGTGTTAGGAAGTCTACACGGTCTTTACTATCCAGCCATAGACGTCTGAAAACCAAAACCACAAAACCCCCGCACAAAAGACTGGCCTTTCCCAGACCTTTCCTGACCTTTCCCAGAACACAAACTTTTAATTTCAATTTCTCTTTTAAACTAGCAAAATTTTAATGAGTAATTAATGTCTTTATTTTAATATAATCTGTCAAAGAGGAACATGACTAGAGCATTTTGATTGTTTTATGTCTTGGACTATCCAGTACAGTTTATCTACCATGCACCAGGCCTCCAAGATGAAGTTTGTTCCCAACTTTCACAAAACGTCGCCTCTCATTTAAATTTTTTTTTCCACTATTACAAATCTTTTGACAAACCCGACAGCTGAGCACATAATACAGGGAGAAAAAAAAAATACAGCAAACAAACAACCTGCAGGAGAGATGTGAAGAAGGTGGCGTGGAGAACTTGCAAGCACATCCTACGATAAACCTACTGCTCTTGTACCACAACCTACACACAATTAGGAGTTTTCAGAAGGAATTGCAGCTGCAAGCCTGCTGGTGCCCAGTACTTACCAGAGGATGGTATCATGCTCATAAAAGACTAGGCTTAAGAGAGCAACACTGTAAATAAGTTTTTGCCATCATTTCTTCAACATACAATGACCAAAATGCAGTTTATGTCAATTGAAGAGCTATTCTAAATAAAATAGCAGTTTTTAAAGCTCTCTCTTTTTAGATAACTGTTTTTTAAATGTCTCTTACCCCTCTGTGCTGTCAAGTCACCACGGGATTTATGGGAACTCTCCTTAGATGTTGTCACTCAGTGTGCGTGAAGGCATGCATACAAATCCCTGTCATATTAAATCCTAATTGCTATGCTTAAAAGTGCATTTAGGAAATTATTAACATACTAGCACTGTATTTCTCAGTTTCAAAATCAGACTACGCTTTTTGCTAAGGATAAAAAACACTTAAAGCCAAAAAAGGGCAACAAACTATGCGGTGTTGCTTCTGACCTTCAGCCTTAGGAAGCATATGTATATATATGTAAGTTTGTTTCTTCTACTCAGTCACAAAAGGAAGAAGGGGTATGTCACTTCATATTGCAAGCGTTCAGGCCCCTAATCTCAAACCTATTACTCCCAAGCGCTGAGGGGGAGTTCAGGGAAGAGGTTCTTTGTATTGCCTGCAGCTGGATTGGCTCAGCAATTTCCCAACACTTTGGCTGTTCCCAGAAGGAACAGCCATTCATCAACCAGCGCTGCCATACCTTAGGATCTATTCCAGACCCCCACGACATGGGGCTTTTTAAAAAATCCTTTGCACAGGTAGTAGCAAGTGCCCCTACAGAAAATGCAGATGGAGAACTGGTATCAGCATTATGGAGAGAGAAAGAAAAAAAAAAAAAATCTGTCTGTCAGCAGCAATAACCAGCACAGACCTCTCCATAAATCTACCGACAAGCGTGCTGAAAAGCCAGGATCCTCCAGGAGATATTCAACAACACTGCACGGTCAGGATGCTACTCCCTACTTGTGAAGCACTCAGCACCACACCTGCTGACCAAGGGAATATTCTTTATAATACCATGTTCTAGCCATTCTCTGTCTTCTCTCATCTTGAAAGAAAAAAAAAGCCCACCTAAAGTAAACTCTTCCATCCCAGGTAATATTCATGTAGATTCTTACGGAAAAGAGGTAAGTACTGAAAGACAGATGAACAAATGTATCATAATCACACTAGGACAGCGGGTACACCCAGTTTAAGCATCTGTGCAAGACTTGGCCTTAGCAACACGTTTTAGAATGCACTTTAACCGCAAGCCTATGCAATATATTTAAGTTCTCTCCTTGACTAAGTTAAAAAGCAGCCCTAATCTGTGAGTGGTTTCTCTATGCGCAACTTCAATTTAAATCACATCTGGTAGATTTGATCTCTCCTTGTACTCTTTTTTTTCCTATATAAAGTGTAACTTAGAAAAAAGAACACGCACAAAAAAAAATCCCAAGTACCAAACAAAAAGCAAACATAAAATTGATTTGGGGTTTCAATCCCAACTTCTAAAAAAATAGCCTTTACATTTGGGGAAGCAATAAGCCCACTAGCAATCAGAACCCTACCAGAAAATGAGGCATGTAAATCATGGCCAATCACGGCTCAGAAGTTTTTCAAGTATTTATTCACTATTCCTAAGCAGGCAATTATTGTCACAAACTTATTTGTATCCAAAACAGCTCTTTTCTAAAATGCATTTTTCTTATTACTTCATTGTAATTGTAAAATTGTCTCCCATGTATGCAGTGCCTCAGTTGTGTTCCTGAATTATCATTAATCAGACAAATCATATCTCTCCATGAACACAAATAAATGTCCTCTGATGGAGACTGCTGTTTCATTAGTCTGGCTTTCTTTCACACAATGTGTAATCACCCATGTCCTTCCGCTGTACGACCCGTTGTCAAAATGTAATTGTACTGGATTGCAGAAGGAGGTCTGGTGAAGATACTCAGATTTGTCCTATGAGTCCCACCGGTACTGATTTTCCAAGAACTGATGACATATTTGTAAGCAGTATTAACCGTCCTTCACATTCAATTAGCCCGCGTAGTTGCTACTCATCTCCTAACCCCTATCACTCCTATCAGCTATCGAATAGTAGAAATGAACTGGTCTATCAAACCTAGCATCTATCAAATTAAGATAATGAAGGGGTCTAAAAGAATGGTGTCTACTTCTTTCAGAGAATATGAATATATTGCATGGAGGGCCAAGAAGAACAAGTATTTTTTGAGAGACAAATGAAAACTTCTCCAACCCCACAAAGCACTAAAGAAACCAGGAAGAATTAAAAGTATCAGCTGCCCTGTCTGGGAAAAGGAAACTCCGCATCAGGGTGGGATTCCTTGTAAAACTTGTTAGACCGATGCCTTCACCACACTTCCTGACACAGCCTTCAAAGCTGTGATCGACGACAACGAGCAGCCTAGAGCTGAGCAGAGCTGGAGCGTCTGAGTGTGAACCCTCACCCCCGTACCAGCAGCGAGCCAAAGGCAGCACACAGCACCAGGGCTGCCGACACCTGCGGGCTCTTCCCTGAAACCTGACACCAGATCTTGTTAGGTGTCTTGTTCTGTCCAGAAGGTCAAGACGCCAAGTGCTGCTGATCCTGTCGTCACTCCTTCCTCAGAAAAACAATCATCTTGCTGCTGCTTTACGGACGATTGAGCCCCCTGTGCTGCAGACACAGCTGCTGCCCTGTTGGTAGAGCCCGTTCCAGAGCTCTCCGGTAACAGGAGCTGCAGGATGGACTCAGTGGTGAACACGGGAAGGAGGCTGAACCGAAGTCACAATTGTTTTTCTCTCACATATGTAGGGTTTGATTTTCTAGTGCCTGGATGCGCATGTAAAGGCCGCGTGTGTTAAGGGGTTAACATGAAGCCACTGTATGCTTTTAGACCTGATACCCACAACCTGAACTTAACGTTACTATTTTTGAGACTGAGATAAACGCAAATATGCATTTTTAAATGCTTTCAGGATCCATAAATTATCAAATACGTACCTTCTAGCCATTTTTATACAAGCAAAACACTTCTACCTCTCATATACAACTACTGCGACCTCAAAGATTCTTCAAAAAAAGCAAAACAAACGCCCAAAACCAGACCAACCTTTTCCTTGCATAGGAACAAACCACCACATTGCAAAGTCACGTGACGAATTTACGTCTGTGAAACAAAAGAAAGCAAAAATTTTTGCCAACGTTATTATTTTTACTGTTCCCTCTACGAGCTTTTCTCTGCTTCCTATCAGAAAACACTGCAAAAATACTTTTATGGCAATACTCTCCTTGGCTTTGTGTTAGAGACTCTCCCACAATTCACTGCTCCTTAGGCTGAACCCTACACCCAGAGGCAATAAGCTGCCCGATGATCTATGTAGGCAACAACAAGGGACGTCAGAAAGATGGTCGGGTTGAGGTTTTCAGCTTCTCTCAGAAAGACTAGGGGTCAAAATGCCACTGCCCCAGTATTCAGCCGTGGTTTGTCCTTTTACCTGTAATTTGCCATGATCGTGCTGGTGTGTTATTCAAAATTCTACAGGACCTTCCGCAGTACTATTGAGCAGACAGACCATCACGAGGTGGGAGTCATCAGCACGTATGATGCCCACACATACACCCAGGAAGCAAAAGTACACTCAATGCAAGTAAAAAAGAAGAGGTTATTGATTAGCTTGTACAGATATTGTAATTCAGAAATATGGAGAATTATACCTGCCAAATCCCGTTACAGAAAAGAATGAAGAAAAATTGTGACAAAAATTCATTATGGATTTTTTTTTTTGTAATTCATAATTGTAGCACAGACTGATGTTGTGAAAGCTGGCATGGAAAGTGAAGCACAAGTGTTGGTAACAAAGCTGTGAGATGAGGAACGTTTGGTGGGGTTTTTTCCTAATATTTTCCACTACAACACTTAAAATACTTGAAGAACGCCTATTTAACACAAGTGACAAAACCACTTTAAGTAATTAGTGTGTTTATATGGTGCTTGCAGGGAAGGAATAAGATTTTACAATAAATTTCTTGTAAGAGGGTAATTTTTAACACTACAATTCCCACTACATCACAGATTTAATAGATTAGCTTGTAATTACTAAAACCAAAGCTTTTACTGATAGTGACTTTACTGTTGAAGCCTAGAAAGACAAACTGCTCGGTATTTACAGAGATCAAATCTCCTGTACGTACTCCCTCCTCTGAAGCGATGCTGGGGGCTGTAAGAGCCCTCCTCACTCCCAGTGGGTTCTTCCTCACACACGTTCCCTGCCAAGGTTTTAGGACAGGAAACTACTAAAACATGAAGCTAATTGTCACAGCTCTGGAGCTTTTCTGACTCCTTAGCAGACCCAAGAGGCAGCCCACTTAAATTTCAAGCCTCTAACCACCACCTTTCTTAAACTCTCTCCCACTAGAGAGAGGATTTGGATGACAATTCACTTTCATCACTGCAGCAAACCTGACACTAGGTCAGCACTTGTGATTCTCGACTGTGGAAGAGACAGCACTGTTGACTGGTAATAACAGCTCGATTGACTTCCCCCGAACAGAGTGCCAGCGGTTTGTTTAGCACAAGCCCAGGACAGAGAAAACATAGAAATCAATTTACATGTTCTCCAACGTTGACCTAGTAGCACCCACTGGCTGCCTGTAACTCTGTCAAGTCTAGAAAAAATAGCAAATACTACACTCTCTGGTCCTGCTAATTTTTTGTTTCATATCATTTCTTGGTTTAATATCCTCACCTTTACCAGACTGTATTATGCAATGCCTCATTCTTCATTTCAAGGCTTTCTTTATCTGGTTCAAACGGGGTAGCATCAGGGGCAGAGTCCCTCTAGAGTTTTTCAGTTTGGGATTTTAATTACTCATGTCCATCATCTTTTCCACATAAGGACTTCCCTGGTTTTGCAGGAGCTCATTCCAAGGAATTAGAAGAGAGTCTCTGATCTATCCAAACCCTTACAAATGTGACACAGCAGCCTCAAAGATAAACTCTTCCCTATTACACTGAGACAAACGTTGTTATGGGATCTCTGTACATACACTTCACTTGTTTCTACAATATCACTCACTTGAATCATTCCCTGCTTGGGTGCTAAGCCACCCCTCAGCCAGACAGAATTTTATCTCCTTTTCCAGAACACTACCACACATGCACAAATCCAGATTTAAAATGTTAGTTTTCTGGGGAGAAGCCTGCTCCACAAACAGAACAGGTTTCTTCTGGGTACATTTCAATCACCACTAGGTTCATGTACACCTGCTCTGCATCACAGTTTGGAATCACGTATGATAGTATCAGTACAGGAGAGGGGTATCACAAGGCAAGAGTGGAAGATAGGGCAGAGAAAAAGGCAGAGAAAAAGGAAAGAGAAGGGGGAAAGACGACAAAGAAAGCAAGTAAACAGGGAGAGAAAGAGAGAAGCCACAATTCCCATAAAATAAATCCACCAGCCTGAAACTGCACAGTAAATGCACAGGAGACAAACTGTAATGCTGGAACAAAGAAGCAGGCTTTGGAGTTCTTATTAATTGGCACAGCAATTAATAAGACATATAGCACATGGTAAAGTCCGTTCTGCCATCTGTGTCAACTGTCCCCAAGTGGAAGGAGCGCACGTTTGCCGTGTTCATCAGCATTAAGATTGCTGCCCCATGCCAAGTCTTCTTGTATCAGCTCCCATTAGCTCCAGTGCGAAAAATCTATCAGCATTTTCTTTTTAAAACATCTCGTAGCAATACTAACAACTCCAAATCAAAATAACAGAAACACGTAGTGCTGTAATGTGGTGCTGTAACCTTATTGCCTACAGGGCAATTAATACCCTCTGTTGTGTTTGTATATTGATCTTCACAATTACTTACAAATTATTACATTTGATAAAAATGCTGCCTGTAATGTAGGTTATACTAAAACCGTGGCAGAAGTAGAGAGTAGCTTCTCTGAAGATCTGAGTCAGAAAAAAATGTAAGACAACTTCAACTGAAGACGAACATCAAGATCATCAGAGCAAAAAAGAAAAACAACAAAAACCTTCTTTCTCATAAATTTCTAAATAACAGCAGATTTTTTTATATAGGCTTTGTTTCTCTACATGTTCAAATAACGTGTTCAAATAACAGGTAACGCCTCCAGCCAAAGGGAGCGGTTATACCCCGCACAATCAGTCACGCTATTTTATAAACAGTAATCGAAACTATTTCTGATCACCAAGATCAAACTGTTTGACTCCAAAGTCACATGCGCCCTCTTCTCCTTGCTTGATGATGAGCCACAGGACAATGAGTGGTGCCCACCTCCAAGTGAGGAGTTCGCGCACCAGCTGTGGGACAGAATGCTGTTTTACAGCTCGGCCAAGCCATCTCTGTATACAGAGTCCTCCTGCCATCCCTAGAAACCGCTCCTCCTCCACATCCTTTGCTTATGGCACCGGGTGTGCGTGTACACGGGCAGATGCGCCTATGTTCTCTGGTACATCCGTGTCCTCCTCTTCCGTGATCGTCGTGTTAAGGGGTAAGATGTACACAGTAGCCTCTGTATCTCAGGAATCATGAGGCAATTGATTCTCCTATTGCACTTATTGGTGTGAGAGCAAGAGCTTCACATAAACCTTCCTCACACTGTGAGCAAAACAGACTTCTGAGAAAGCACAAGAGAGATGATTTGGTTTCATGAGTGAAAAGCTCCTTTGTGGAAGACTCCTGTGGATCTTTCCACTTAATGAGTCACACAGCAGTCACAGGGACTCGTCATAGAATTTGCTTCTACAAACACCAAACGACAACTGTCCAAATGAGATGTGTTAAATGCATTACATCTTTTTTTCAAAAGCAGTTATGTTCTGTAACACCTACACATCCAGAATAAATTAGCTTTCTTATTCAGTGGTGTCAACAATGGTAAGCCCCAGAGAAAAAGAGAAAAAATTAGTGCTAGTCTGTGCCAAAACATTGATTAAACACACTTCCTTACAGACACTTCCCTTGTTGAAAAGCTGTTAGGTGCCATACAAAATAAAGGAATAACACATAGTCTTCTAATAAGGTATTTATGGCATTGAGCAAGAACCTGGAAATTACCCTTAAATCTTACTTACAGTTCACAGAGGCAATGTTCTACACTACTAAATATAGGAGAAAAATACATCATCTGCTAAACATTTCTCTGCACAATGCCTGCTGCTGAACACCTCAGAAGAATCTAACAGAAGCTCAAAAAGGTGACTCTGCTGTCATGTATTGACCCGCTGACCACCCGTTGAGACTGCGATACACGTACCTCATCGTGTCAGCTGTGACACTAGTTTTGTGTAGCCAGCATCTGCCCACTACCAGCGGGATAGAAAACCTTGTCTCATACATGCAACTCCAGAGTTGTCATCTGGTAACACATTTTTATTACTACCAGGAGTGTATTTGAATCCAAAGTAATAATCTGGAAGTACAGAATTCCATATTCTGCAATCCCACAAGCCGTGCAATTCTCCTTCTTAAATTACAGCTTTCTCTGCTGCTCCTGGTTTAACATAATGCTATAAACAAACCTCCTTAGTGAACAGGGTGATGGGAAGATTTACAGTTCTTTTTTGCAGGACTGCAGGTAAAATTATTTTACCCAATATATCCATTTAGATCTATTTTGCTCAGAACATTATTCTTAAAAGACAACTTGGCAAATTCTTCAGCATCAGATGGAAGTTGTGCTATGCTATGCAAAGAGGACAAGGTGTCCTGCATGACCTTAATCAGAAGTTTAAGAGCAGGACAGAAGTGAGAACTGAACCCACAGCCACTATCACAACTGCCTTTTTTAAACATCAAGCAGTCAAATGTTGCTGCTCAAGCATGGTTCTCCACCAGACTGACACCCGAGTCTTCTGGATCTCATTCAGCAAGGAAGAGGATTGGAGCACTGTACTGAAACAAAGCAGTGTCACTCGCCAAAACCTCAAAGCACCATCTGAGAAAGCCCCAGGGGCCCTCCAGTGACTATGGACCACGTCATTGATGAGAACAGTATACGAATGTTTACACACAGGTATAGAACACCGTGTATTACCGAATATTGGGTACATTCACCCTAAATCACAGCATCACGGCCAAGGGCACCAGTCTTCACATGCCCCTACCCTTCTGTTTAGACACATACCAAGCTCCCAATCTGCTGCCTCTGCCATGCATGGTCTCTCCTGTACATATGCATCGCACTATCATAAATCTCACTAACTAGAATTTCCAAATCATTTAACTCATCTCAAATCTCTATATACCAGCTGTGAGTTAATAAAGTAACCCAGTTTTATAAAGCATTTCTTCTGCATATTTGGCCTCTGGCTTCACAGTTATAGAATAGAAAAAATATCTAATGATGCAACTCTTCTTTCCACATACACTCAAGCACGTAACTATAACTGAGCTGATTAGCTTCCAACATTGTAAAATCAAATTGCTGGAAGTTCCAGCTTCTTATTTTGTAAATAAAAACAAGTTGCAGGAAGAGAACATTGATTTTGGCACCATATCAACCCAATTAAACCTCCATTTCATTAGAGTTCAGAAAACAGCCAAAAATAATCTAATTGAACTGTATCAAAATTGGACTTATTTTTCTGTGGGGGTGAGAATGACATTAAAATGGTTTTAAAATATCCAGATAATTAAACGAGTTTAGAAAGCAGAACTTTACACCTAGGCAGAGATAATGAGGAAATACAGAGACATCAAACTTGAAGAATACCCTTACTCTGTGGTTATGTGGGGGCACTAATTGAAAGAGTGGAAGAAATCATTGACTAGCAGCCCCTTTCAAGACTGGCAGAAGGTGAAGAACAACTCTTCAGGCAGCCAGTAACATCACTTTAATGAAGGGAGATGCAGGACCTTTCATCCCCTGTGAGGCTAAGCCAGTGGACAGAACAACTATCAAGTCCCACTGACTAAATTTCTAGAGGACTTTAAATATCGATGTAGAATGCTGGAACCTAAGAGCAAAACACAAATTTTATCCATATTCATAAAATGAATCTAACTTTTGGAGCTGTTGGTACTTGAAACAAAAAAATAATCATGAAAGCAAGAAGACACGTGGGTGAAAGAAAACTGACTTACCTAATGGTTTTGATCATTATCCAGAAGCTGGACAACAGAACTGCCCATCACATTCAGATACACTAGATGCCAAGATCTGGCAAAGACAAGCATGGGGTACGCAAGTAGACAGCAAAATAGGTAAGAGAAGACACAGGAAGGCTGCCAGGACTTCAGCGGATGAAAAAAGACTGGATCAGAATAAAGCTCTATTTGAGGGGAAAACAGAAGGTTTTATTCCAAAAAGATTAACTGTATGTTCTTAATCCAAACCAATCTACTTGCAGAAGCAATGCAAACTGTGACACCGATCTGTTCTGAGTGCAAAATTAATATTTATATGAAAGGTTGTCTTTTCGACGTTAATACAAAAGCAATTCTTTTTTTTTTTATTTGTAAGAACAGATAACCACCTGCAGAGAGGATTAACCTCTTCTCTTTGGTAACGTACGGAGCTGAGATGCACTGTAACAACGTTCTCTCATTTATATATATACACATATATATGTGATTCCTTCTCTTACATATACTCAAAAATACATATATAGACATACATGCGTATGTAGGAAATCTGCACGTTAAGAAGTATGACTGTGTAGTAACTGAAAGGAAAGTAGATGAACAACAGAAAAGAGAAGTCAAACTGAACAACGCAGAGACTGGACGAGATGCCTGCTCCGACTGTTTTGAGCAATTTGGTTTTGTTCGCTTATTCAGTAAGAGTGATGGAACATTTTGGGACCTTTCAAGCCCTTTCACTGATGTGCCAAGGTAACAGTGTCCATCTCTTAAGATCTCTCCTTAGCAATATCAGATTTTATATTCCTCATGTTCATGAATTTTATAAAACCAATGAGAAAAGGGAGCAAAAACATTTGAGAAAGCTACTCAAATGAAAGCGAAGCTGTTTTTTTCTAGTTGATAAATAGCACGTTTCTTCATGTAATCCCTCTCCAGACAGAAGAACACCACTGCATTTTTTTTAAACAGATGAAACATGAATCATTTTATCTAGAAATTACATAATGTAAATGCAAATTAATCAGTAAAATTGACAAAGTGGCTCTTAAAGTCAGAAGATACCAAAACTGTTAAGCGGTTCTTTGTTACACTGGCTGTAACCCGCAGCATTTCTCAAAACCAAATGCGATCAAAGTTGTAGACATTTATATCCATTAAATGAAAAAGCCATGGCAGAGATTTGAGAGTGCTTCGGTTACTCTGTAATCAATAGGTTACTTGTTCAATAGAGGGCACTCATTACTTTTACTCCAAGACAAATAAATACACTGAAGTTATGTTTTGCCTCTGTCACTGATCAGTTCTTTCTCATCCAAGCTTTTGTTAGTCTTTCCTTCCACGGAGTAATGAGACAGGGAATTTTTGATGACTAAGGGGAGCCTTCATTTTTCAGCGAAACGACTGTCCCTCATCTGACACAAACCACCACTTAAGGATGAAGCAATGCTGTGAAAGGTGCAATAGAAGCAAAATGCAAGGGGGGAAAAAAGAAATTGCAGTATATTTCATGTTTCTTTAAAGGAGTGAACCACTGTTTCCCGACAGATCAGGAAAAACTGTTCAGGTAGACAGAGAAGGGTCAAGAAAAAACCGTGCTGTTAGCTCCAGAAGGCCCAGAAGCTAGGTGGCAGTGGCACCACAGACAGAACTATCAGCTCTCCACTGAAGAAAAATAAGTGAGAGACTCTCTTACTTCTAACAGCACCCCCCATTCCTTTCCCACTTCTCCCCCTTCTCCCAGAAGGAAATATGTGTCCGAGCTCTTCATAACAACTTCAGAGAATCTGGGTGTTCTCTCTGTGAGTGTAGAACCTGGTTTTGGCACATGGGACCTGGATAGGGCTGAAACACTGACACAAGTATAAAAGGTATCTGCAACACCAGGTTTTAACATAACTGAAGCTAGAAAGCAAAAAAGCCAAGGCAAAAAAAGCTAAGAAGAAAAAGGGGTTTGTACTTCAGCCAGTAATGAGCCTTGGAGCACAGGCAGAGCAGCCGGCAGGACAGGAAGCCAGCAACCAGAGAAACAACCGGTCACAGCATCATCACAGGCAGCCCACGGAGAGCACAGCAGCTCAGCAAGATGGAACAGTGCCCACCCTGGGGCGCACAAGCAGCACAAGGAACAGCAGCAGAATGGAACACAACACTTCCTCTCTCATCGGGACGGACAGAAGCACACTACTACGCAGATCCACTCACTAGAGAAGTCCTGGCTCCCTGCTAAGTATTGACTTTGAGCAGGGCTCCCCAAGTGTTTCTGAACACAGATATGGGAGCAATAGACAGAATTATAAAAACGCGAGCCGTATGAAACTCATGTGAGATCTTGAAAAAATTAAAATAGATCTCATGTTTTCCCAAGACTCGAGAAGTCAGCTACTTCACTGTGAATGTTTCACGCTTAAAGTAAAAAAATATATATATCCTTAACTGATACTATAAAAAGCAAAAGAGCTAACGAATTGATAGTGAAGTATCTAAAGGTAGAACTGGCTTGTGCCAGTTTGGATTGATTCACAATATACTAAAGAGTGTGTCCACAACAAACGGTACCAATTCCTTAAAATCAGTGCAGAGCTTCAAACTACACACTACAGCTTGGGACTGCCTGTTAGCAGAAAGGGCTCAGGCCTACTTTTATTACGTTCTTCCAAATACAAAGGTCAGATGGGCTAGGGAAGAGGGAAAAGCTGTGCAGCGGAATGGTGGAAGAGCAGCAGTGGTTAGGAGGGAGATACAGCTGAGCCCATCATTGAAAAGCAGCTCATTCTTTTCTCTGGGAATATATGATCACAGTAATGGTTCCTGACACTAAGGAACATCTCTGCTACACACGGAAAGAGATATCCTGGCAATCCACTCAAACACGACAGCTAGCCCTTTCTTCAGGCACTTCTACTGCTGTACGCACTCCTGACCCTTCGACTCCGCACGCTTCAGGAGAGCCCCTGTCAGAGTCAGTCACCTCTGCGAGCCAGGAAGGTGGTTCAAGAGTGCAGTGCTGACCCTCTCCTGTTCAGCAGTGCTAGAACACCCCTGCTCAGTGACTGGTGTAATCAGAAGGACTTGCAAGTCCGCTATTCAGACAGCCATGTCACCAGGAAGGATATTTCATGAAAAAAATAAAACCATCCTTCATGCCTGAAGATCTTAATTCTGAAGATGATCCTTGACTCCCACCCCAGCCACTGCACCCTATCAGTTTATCACCATATTAGCTCCTACTGCTGGAGATACCGTGGTTCAAAGTTGTAATCTCCAATCTGTTCTAGTACCTGTAAAAAAAATGAAGTCAGTTGATGGAAGATTCCATAGCTATTTCCACTTCACAGCAGTTTTTGAATCATGGCCAGCATCTGTAGCACAGTCAGTCTCTTTAAACACCTGCAATCTAAAAGTAGGAATTTGAAGTGCAGATTTATTAAAAAATAAGAGCAACCGTGAGCCACTGGGGAGCAACATCCACAAACTGAAATACAGCTCCTGCCAAGAGAGATGCAGTTTGCACCTACCCCTCTGATGACTAGTGCCCACACAACATCCTAACTCATTCTCGTGCGGATGCAAATCTTGTTACATTCCATTACAGTTCTGCCAGTATTCCCTGACAGCCCAACCTATCTAGTCTCTCTTTTTAGTTCTTATCAATGCAGAATGTTATGGTCATGAACAACAACCCCAACATTACAGAGAACATTGGGAAGGCCAAACCCCCCAAATAAAGGCATTGAAATAAATGTGCAACGCACTGCACAAATTATGTACTGCAACATATTTTGAAAACAAAAATTCTGAGCTGACAAGCCAGATGGCGAGTACACAGGAACCAAGTCATTGCCTGAGTGGAAAGGAAAATTCATCTCTTAGCCTGAAATAAATATATTTTATAAAAACTGCTTTACTGCCACAAAATGTGCGTCTCCAGGACAGGATGTAATACTACAAAAGCAAACTGACTGGGGAGTAACTTACCAACTGAAAACATAGGAGAAAAAACCAAATATATTTTTGATCTATTTTATTGTACGCTGTACTCCAGGAAGACTTTGAAAGACGCGTATTGTAAAAAATTCTGCAGAGAGCCAGCGGACATCTCTGCATCTTCACTGTGAACGAAGGGGTAGGTCTGCACACAAAAATTACCACCAGTACAACCTACTGTTGGGATAAAATGGACAAAGTATTTCTGTGACGGCGAACACACGTACTTTAACATATGACCTTCTGTGGGACTAACGGAAGCTCTTCTAGTTCATAAACACCGCTTGCAAAGAGCCACTGAGGGCTCCTGTGGGGTGTGGAGGGCTTGGTAAGGGAGCACGGAGGAATTGGCTCATTTAGATTAACCACAACGCAACCTATTACCAGAAGGGCTTGTAAAACCCTGCTCAGAACTGCCTCAGTGTTTAGGAAATCCATGGATATGCTGCATCTTCACGTGTGCCTCAGGAGCCTGGACCCCTGGACGATCTGAACAGTCTTACCAGACAGAGATGATATGGTCTCTAACTAGAAGCTCATGATACAGCACCTTTGCTGCTCACAGTAACAAGCAGAGTCATACAAACACCTACAGTTAGACCAGGGCATCAGAACAGTGTGCTTACCCGTGAGATCAGAGATGTTCCCCAAGACTTTTTTCCAAGCGTGTCACTTAAAATTATCCAGGAATAAATTCTAGAATTAAGTGTCCGAAGTCCTTCTGAATAGGAGAACAACGCTGAAAATGTTATTTTTCTGTCACTTACCTTATGTTTTAATACAATTTCAGTAGTTCTAAACAGCTCTGAGGCACAGCTCATTGCAAGCGATGTCTGATTTCACACCCGATGACCCACTCCCACGTGGGCAGGCTGGTTTGCACTTCTGTCTCTGACAATTTAAACCCTTTTCTCCCTTCGCTACTACATGAAACTTACGACTAGACTATTAGTTTAACATTAGTGGTTAAAGGGTTAGTTAATTTTGTACAGAGTATGGACATTAAACCAGAACTGCTGTCTCCTTAAGGGCATTAACAAGAAGTGAAAGCAAACATAGTGATGTATTACGTTTGAAGTAACCCAACACACGGGCCAAGCATTCCTGTTCTTGATCTCCAAAACCTGGTGTTGAAACACACAGGATGATGCCCCACAGCAAATAGCACATGCAGTAAAAATATCTGAATGTCTTTCAGTATTATTTTACTTAGCTGTATCTTCACTTCGTCTTTACTGTCGTCTTTGATTTCCTTCCTTCCATGATTTCTGACTGCAGCTCTAATTCTCTATCGTATCTTGAACCAATGCTTTGTTGTTGAGAGCTCATTGTTCACTGCATTTCTGACCTTCATGTCTTCCTATTGCAAAATCAATACCGTATTTGGATTTAAAATGACACATGAGTGCTAACAGTGCTTTATTTTGCAGCTAATAATAGTACCATATTATTACTTTTTATGCAAAGAAACTTCAAACAGTGACAGTCAAGACAGAACCACAAGACGATTCTCAGAAGTAAACCTTAAAAGCCAAAACTGCTCTGCAAGTTAAGCACCCCAGGACTGACTTCACTACCCTGGTACCAAGTTTTATCTACATGTCATGTTAGTACAGAAGGGCATAGCAGGAAAGAAGCCTGACCCCCAAAACATTCTAATGAAGCATCCAAGGGAAGTGGAAGAGAAGGGACTAGGCAGAATAACAAAGGGTTGCACTGTACATGTAGAACCCCCTCGCCAAAACACAAAACACCCTGGGATTGGTCTTGCATAAGGCAACTGGGTAAAAATAGAACAGGCCAGCTGGGAAGGCTGAGGAGGTGGATCACCACTCAGGCACAAGAGCAGGGGAGGAGGAAAGAGCAGCTGGTTTCGACAGCAGAAGCGGAAGAGGTTCACTCCAGAGCGCAAGAAGATACTTCAGTGTAGGAGACAAAGAAAAAGAAGCTGAGATGCTGAAACAATCAGGGGAGATCTTTGCTGATAAACAGAAGTTTGTCACCTTACGGTGTGTGTTTGGGGTTTTGTGACTACATTGTATTACTTAAAACGCAGCCTTATGTAAAAATGTGTAAGAGTAAGTTGAGGAAACTGATGTCCGTGAACTGGAACTCAAGCAGATTAATAGGCCCAGCAAGGTATTACCAAAACATTTTGCTACACACATGTAACTGTGTACATACGCACATACACATACGTGTGTAAATCTCTATCTGTACTACAGACTCCTCCAGAGACCACAGTGACGCTCAACCACCAAATAACGCGTCACAGTAAGCATATTACACAACAGCGAAATTAGCCACCGCCCCGGGCAGATCTCATCGTATCAGTGTTTTCCAACACTGATGTGAAGGTAATCCTGCTTTTATCCCCATTCTTGGGCTTTATTCAAACAAATGCATCATCTATAACGGACTTCATATTTGCCACGTACTCAAACTGCTGATTCAGTACTCAAGAGTCAGCTCAGTAAGTCTCAGTGCGATATTCTCATTTCGGTTCAAAATTAACACTTGAAAAGAGAGATACAAATTAAAAAGCAAGCCCTGTTTTCTTCACACAGCAGCAGAGTTGGCAGTGAATGAAGTATTTGTTATTCTTACTGTAGATTCTCAATGTGCTGATATATAACTTAGGCTGTAGAGCAAGACATTCATCCTACAAAAAGAAAGGTTGAAATACTGTCTTTTCCATAGGAAATTTGGCTGAGAGTAGTTAATTCAATGCAGATTAAGTCCTCAGAAGTATAATGGTGTTAATAAATACAGGAAAAATTAGATACAGTTGCATTTAAACAAATGCCACATGAAATAGATTTGACCATCTGCTAAACTGTCTTAGGGTAGGATGTTATCAGATATTGCATAATCATCCGCATATGACAGATATTTTTAGCCAAATCTAAACAAAAAACATGTTCTGATATTCTGAGGGAAAAAAAAAAAAATATTGAACTGCTTTGCAAACTTACCAAATATCTGCAGTGCTATTTAGCATTAATACTGGCTGACTTCCATAAACACCACTGTGTTATAAACACACACAAGAAAGACAAAACACAGTACCCTTTTTTTACTGTTTTCTACCTATTTTGAAACACAAATTGTTCTGCCCAGAATTTCTCACGTATTTTATTCCCTTATACCTCTTAAAAGCAGTGGCTTAGAAAAACAATTAACTCGGAAAACACTCTTCTACTCTTCAACCGCTCTACAGTACAAGCACTCTTTGTTCACACAGTTCAAGGCTCTGGGCAGAAAGAGGTTTGGAATAACTCTGGAAAGGTTTTCTGAAACACAAAGATACCCAGAACTGGCAAAGCTTGTCCTTGCAGAGCACGTGCCGAAGTTTCCCAGTGTGTACCAAAACTGTGCACCCATGTCCCATTTAACTACATGGATTTACCATCCGTTATTTAAACAGTGCACACAGCTCTGTCAGTACTGAAGGTCATTCTCTATATAAGACAATGAAACAGACCTTTCCTAAAGCCACCTCCTACCAAAAAAAAAAAAAAAGGAAAAGAAGTCCGAATTACTTAAAGATCTAACAAAACAAATACCGTTATCAAAGATAATTGAATTTCATAGTACTTATTCTGAATACATTATGGAATTAAAATTGACTGAAGAAATTTGATTTTCCTTAAATATATTGGAACAGGTAAAAAGGAATAGAAATCTGGTAAATAAGTTACCTCAAAAAAAGAAAAAAAAACAGTCCTTCAGGATTGGATTAAGTGGAAGGACAGCAGATGTGATGGGGTCTGCGCAATTAGCCATACTGGAATGCTGCAGCACCTTCGAGTATGTCACTGCTCCAGGGGACGAATGTTGGAATCACACAGTAACTGAGGTGGGAAGGAATGTCTTGAGGCCTCTCGTCCACCCTCCTGCTCAAAGGAGCTCAACTCCCAAGCTGAAGCAGGCTGATCCCCAGGGTGTCCAAGGAGCCGCCAGGCTCTCCAAGCTGACCCTGAGCGATCCGGTGCAGTCCAGATTCCTGGGTTACAGCTTGTGACTGGGACTTTTTTGCTGTCACCTCTGGGATTATAACCCCCCAACTCCCCTGAATAGTAGCTGAATACTACTCGTACTAAGAATTGTTTGCAATCGTTCTAAATAAATGCTACATGGATAGAAGTAAATCCATGACCTAACACAGTGACGTAACACAGTTCAGTTGTTTTACTCACTGGTCTAAAATACTAGTGAACCACTACAGGGCTCAGCAGCTAGTACTCATCCCAAACACAAACACCTCAGTGAGGAAAAGAAAGCTTTCAATTGGGTGTTCTTGATTCTAACCTTCTTTTCACATCATCTCTTCTTTAGTTTCATTGGCACAGTTCATTTACTGTCCCATGATCTGAGCATTATTTTCCAATACACCATAAGGTCAGGAGCTCTGGGAGCTTCTTAAGCATATTGCCTCATCTACAGCCCCAGTGAGATCACACCTAGTCTCCTCTTGAGAAAAACAGTTCTCCTTTTCAGCTTGCACTTGTGAAGGGAGTATTGAAACGCTAAACAGCCAAACGTAAAGGGTGCCGTGCTGGCATGATTATCACAGACTCCTTTCCTAATGCAGTTCAAATGCAGCAGCTAGGACTTTTGGTCTGAGAACATCTGAAATACCTGCTGGAATGTCCCCTATACTGGATACATCGCTGGTAGAGAG
>NW_010418122.1:0-10744 GCF_000710305.1 Buceros rhinoceros silvestris | reverse complement strand
GAGCGTTTCAAAGGAAACAGCGTTCACATTTGTCTTCTGAGCAGTCTCCAAAACTCAGATCAATTCGTGATTGTTATTGTCTGCCTAAAAGTAAAATCAAAATGAGGAATCAACTGATTCTGAAGAATCTCTACAGTGATGTGTCGCAAACAGCACTGAAAAGCTCTCTGATAAAATGATAGTTTTGTGGCAAAGCGTTTTAAATTGAAACGTACAATAAAAAAGGAACACACGGATGAACCATAAATAAAGGGAGGACAGATTCGGGGAGGAAAAGCAAGCAGAGAGAAGATTACAATTGATGTAACAGTTGTCAACTGAAGTGCACCAAACGCCAACGCTGGACAGCGTTCCACAGGATTTACAGAGAGCGGAGCGTGCTAAAAACAAGCTCAAACGAAACTGCTGTAGCACGATGTAGTATTTAGCAAAAATATATACAAGGTCGCTTAGAAGAAAGAAAAAAAAATAGTGAAAAGATGTGATAAAGAAACTTGCAAAAGAGTTGAGGATCACGTCCCCAGGACAACATCACCATCAGCAGCAAAGATTGCTCTTAGTGCAAGCAAGAGACTAAAGGAATTTTAAGTTCAGCATCACTGGAAGAGTGTAATGAAACTGAATCAGTGGAAAGGCAAATAACTCCAAGCAACAGCTCTGGTATTGCAATTTTCCCTTGGATAATTTTACTGCAAGGAACTTAATTCCCTCTCATAATGGCTACCCATTAAACCAACAGCTATTACTACCGTCACCTACGAAAACGTCACCGTGCCAGACAAAACTCCCCAAGCACTCCTTACAAACAACAGCATTACTTCTTTCTGACTACGATAAAAGGAGAGGTATTCACCATTCGGGAACAAAAAAAATTAAGACAGCTGTAAGATCTAACACCAGTCCCTCTCACTACAACTGGCATGTACGCAATCTCTACAAGATCCTCATTAATACTAATTATTGCTAAGCTGTACAGAACCGTCAGCTGCCACACTAGACAGAATCATCCTCGTGTACCAGGTACTGTCGGTTTTTCGTGTCTGTGTCTATCAGTGCTTCAAAACTTCAAATGCCTCTTCAGTGTGACAGCCCATTCTTTGTGATATCGCTGCTTGGCTGGGAGGAAGACGATGAGACAACTGCCATGCGTTTCTTTCTCCACTGGTCTAACAAACTCTCTGAAAGTGCATCTTTAAGGTACAAAAAATAATTGTTCTAGGTAAATAGATACATATATATGAAATCATGTCATAACTGACAATTGAGAATATTCCTTAGATAACAAGAATCAATGAAGAGGTACAACGATGCTGTAAGGAATGCATCCATTATAAGTGAACGTATCTGAAAAGGCCCTCTCAAACACCAATGCAAAGAAATAATACAAACGAAACCACAAGTCCCATCGCAACACATTTTCACCCATATTATATTTCTACCTAAGTTTATTTCAGGCATTTTACAAGGAGTGTTCAAATTTGTTGCCGTTTATTGCACCAGCTTTGCACTCCACAGGGCAATTGTTTTTCACACGGAGACGGCTGCAGACATTCCACTTTTCAAATAATGTATAAGCTTGTTCAAATAGAGATTCATAGTTTTTTAATTTCTACTCTATTAATGTCACCAACATGAGATTAAGAGTCCTACATGCTCTGTTATCTTCAGCACCTTCAAGGTCAGCTCCTGCAATGGTCCTTTTTAGGACTCCTTTGGGTCCTAAAGCAGTCCTTGTGTGTCCATTCCTCTGATTTAGCCACGCAGGTCACGGTCACTTCGGTGCCCCTGATTCCACCATCTTGCCTTTTATTGAATGGCTCCATAGTGGAACAATTCCACATAGTGGAACAACAATAGGAACCGAGAGAGCAGAAATCCCTATTTCACAAGCCCCATCCCCCTCCTCAGCAAACATACTGAGCTTTCCGTGATTCCTCTTTCTATCAGGTTTGCATGTCAGTTTACACTTGGGATGGAATTCCATCTTTAAATTAGTATTTTTCCTAATAACAAAATTATCAGTTGCCTTTTATTGAATGGCTCCATAGTGGAACAACTCCACACATAGTGGAACAACAATAGGAACCGAGAGAGCAGAAATCCCTATTTCACAAGCCCCATCCCCCTCCTCAGCAAACATACTGAGCTTTCCGTGATTCCTCTTTCTATCAGGTTTGCATGTCAGTTTACACTTGGGATGGAATTCCATCTTTAAATTAGTATTTTTCCTAATAACAAAATTATCAGTTGCAAGACCATATAAATTTTACTTACTATAGCAAATACATAATTATGAACATCAATACAAAGGTGTTGGAAAAGCCATTTTTTAATCGCCACACTCAAACTATTTTACTATTATAGTCAGTTACTGTATTCCAAACGCATTAGTTCTTTCCAACCCACCACACTGATTAGCGCACCTCTTCTACAAACAAACCTTACTTTCAAGGACTATTTGACTGTTTCTGAAAATGCAGGAATGTACACATGTAATTGTGATTAATTTCATTATGAGATCAGAGCACTGGTTAGGACATACCTCTTCTATGAGTATCACTTGTACATCAGACACATTGGAATTTGAGTATCTCTACTACAAAGCTTACTGAAGACCTAGCCACAGGGCTCTCTGGAAACAAGACAGCTTTATACTCTCATACATCTCCCTCTGCTTCTTTCCGACTCTCCCTTTCACCACATTTTCCTTCCCTTTGCATCCCCAGTTATTTGAGAATTACTGCTTTAACTTCAGCAAAATGTGATGCGGTGCATTACAAACTGGTTTAACCACACAGCCGTACCAAGTACGTTATGATCTTAACCTTAAACAACTTTCTGGGAAATTTCTATCAACCCATCTCATTACAACAAAAAGGTTAGTTCAGGACATCCTAACCTAACAAAATACATTATACTTGACACACGGAAAATTACTAAAATTGATGTCATGTTTTCCAGAGCTTTTACTTGGCAATACATTATTAATGCAAGCTTATGAGAATCCTGCAAACATGTCGAATAGGTACACACTGCGCCAACAGTGCTTCCCATAGATGGTCTACACTGAACCATGAGAAGGCAGCTTGACTCCTTGGACCTTTATTTGAGGGTAACAGTGGTGACAATTGTGGAAAACACAAGTTACTTTTTTGCATGTAGGCGTTTTTGAAGTAGTGACCCAGAAAGCAACATCTCCAATTTCCCAAACCTACTTAATAAGCTGAATTATACTGCCATGAACATTAAAATATTTCAAATTACTTGAAATTATTCAGAAAAGCTACGTATTTCCTAAGCGAAGTAACAATTCTACCTGGCTTTTGCCCACGGCCATTGGAAACAAAAGAGAATTCTAAACACAAAGACAGAAATACATGAAACTCTAGATGATCAAAATACTTTAATAGGTTATTATCTCAGGGGAAACTAAGAATCAGCTATGAAACAGATTCACCACTAATTTATATGGTTTAACTATATAACATAGTGTTCAAATCTGGGACACAACTTAAACTGGGACAAGTAATCATTATTTAACCTAGATTCTGTACGTATAATTTTTCAGACACGTAAATTTTTTACTAACAGCAAATATACAATGACCTGCCACAAGGAAGAAAACCACTGAGAAGTATAATGGTTCCTTCTTCCCGTACCAAGCAGCGCCACAAAGGCTACCCGAGGAGAAACCAGAATGGGCCAGCCAAACCTTGAAAGGGCTCTGGTAGTTAACAGCCACAGAATGACTGAGATACTAAAAATTAAGCAGCACAAAAGAAAGGCTTTGCTATCCATAGCTTGCTGGAAGTGGAAAGCAATATTTAAAATAAACTTGCCATCAGCTAAGGAGTCTACAGAAAAAACCCCTATGTGAAAGCAGAGACTACAGCACCACAGCTAAAATAAGATGAAGATGATGGTAATAACCGAATCCAATACCTACAGAGAATCACAGATGGAATTCTAGTTCACGTGCTCTTCAGCAGAACATGTCCAGGATTTGGCTGCATTAATTTCCTCATTCCTTTTCATGTGTAGGATGGGAACCTCAAAACACGTGACAGTGATACCTGAACAGAAATGTGCAGTTACCTACATGTACGTGACCACTCTTATAGACAAACCGGATGCTACCTTGGCAAGAACAGCTCAACAAAAATAACTAACCGTATACATACCTGTCATTACTATAAACTGCCTTGGAAAGTTCGGTGTCAGCACAGTCACGAATCTACAGTGTAGCGGTTTTAGTGTTTTAGAACACGTTCTCCTCTGTGGTTTCCCAATCCAGTTTACCAGCAAAACGCCCCAAACTTTTACAGTCCCTGAACACCACATGAAGCAGCTGGATACTTTGCATATTTTTTTGTGAGATAGCCACGCACAAAGCTCTTAAATTTTCTCCCAAGGTAATCACACCAGTTCGAACAGCCCTTCTGCGTGCTGCTGCCTGCTTCCCCAGGGCAGATGGTCTTCTGCGTCACCTGCGGCCAGTTCCCACCGCACTCCCGCTGCAGCTCCCTTCCCCCTTTACCAGAGAGCACTCATGACCTTGCAGTCATTGTGGATTCCGAGCTCTCTCCTAAAGTACCCATCAATCATGTAATTAAAGTCTTTTTCTTCCACTTTAGGACTCTAGCCAGGTTGAGACATATGTTACCCAGGCACTGCACTGAAACATTAATGCAGTGCACAGCTCGGTTTATCTCCTCCTGCTTACTGAAACTGCTTAGCCCGCATGTCTTCCAGATACCTCATTTTAACACTTACTGCAAGTACAGAATTTAAGAGTTAGAGCTCTTGACACCGAGTCTTCCTGTTCTATCTCCTTCAGATTAATTAAAGGTATGATTTTGTCAGCTGCATCAGCGTTCTAATTCATCTCTTTTTTACCTGTGCCCGTGCCAGTCACTTCACAGTTAATGTTCACAGCAGTTACCATCAGCTGTTCTGTTCCACAGAGGGTGAAAGCAGTAGGAAAGTGTCAAAGGACGACGAGCTCAGCTGCCACCTAAGCATCAACATATGCAAGGATCCCCGTAAGTTGGAGGGGGGCAACTGGCATTTTACCATGTTAAAATGTTCACGTGAAGCTTTTCCCCGGCTTATGTTACACAAGGTAACGCAGGTAACCCATTCAGCAGTTTGCTCCTGAAAGGATGAATTCCACTCTAATAAGGCCTGCAAGAGTCCTTGCATAAATTTATCAAGTGACAACTCCACTGCAATATTACATTAAAACAATTTTTCATTTATAATAAAATATCCACTCAACCCCATACTTTACTGGATGGCAGTACTTAGACTGGCCCAAGGCAGTCAAAGACTCTTCAGACTTTATGACAAGTTAGTATGAAGAGTGAATAGAGCCCAAGAATAATTTACTGTAAGGACATTAAATCACAGCCCTCCCCACCTGACCCGGTGCAGTCATCTTCCTGTTTGTTCACTCATTTTCTGGTTTTCTAAGGACTTGGTTTCCACGAACACATTTCAATGGTGTGGGACAAGGGTGCCGCATGCTGAGTTACTGCCGAATCGCTTCTGCAGAAGACAGAAATTTGTATGGTGTATTTGGAGCCAAGCAATATCTGAGAAACATGAACTACCTGCATTTTGTAATTCTGTATTAAAACGCCAATCCTCTAATATCTTGCTTCGGCAATAAAACACATGACTGCAGCAATCAAATTCCACAAGACAGTGTAAGTATTTAAATGCACATTAACCTGCTCTCTCTTTACAGATTCATGTAAAAGAGATTTGGTTAAATGACTAATCAGTCTGAAAATGTAACGTGCAATGACACAGCTCAAGTTCCTGTATCATCGTGTAGAATTTCTTCCAACAAACCAGAGTTCTGGTGTTCTGTCTATTCATTTTCTCACAGTCATTTAAATTGATTGAGAACTTTGTGATTTTCATTCAGCGCTTTTCACCTCTTACACAGAACGAGGCAGACCACACAGCTCAGGCAACATCTGCTCATTCTGAAAAGACGCTGTCGCTCGGACAACAAATGGACCTTATTTAATCCATTTTCACTTGGAATAACAAAGATCACTTCATCTTTTGTAGGCTTAGAAACTGTGATGGCTACCTGCAGAAGTGATGATAAAAAATACCGCAGTGCTTCAGACAGAGGAAGTAATTATCCTAAATTATTGAAGAAAGGCAGCATTTATTGCTAGTCCTGTGTCAAATATAATAACGTAAGAGCTCTGAATACAGTAAAATTAGAGATTTAAGTGATAATTTCTGTAAGAAGATGTTTCAATTCTCAGAAATATGTCACTAAATTATGAACTATGAGACTCTGTAGAAGACACATTTGATTTCCATTTATCGTGGGTTTGGGTTTTTTATATGTGTGCAGCTCAGATGTTTAAATAAATGGAAGTCCACTTAAACACCTACAAACAGTGTAAAATTTGTTACATGTCAGAAAGCTCAGCAAGTCCTATCACCGCTAATACTAAAACACAACCCTGGGTTTGGTGGAATGATTGAAAAACACTGTACCAACATGTTCCATACTTATTTTTTCTGCCAGTATGAAACTTTGAAAAACCATGATTCATCATAATAAACAAGGAGTAGGAGAGATGCTGCCTTATAATTAAAGACACACCTAAGATGTTTCAAAACATTACTGAAATACAGCTCTCTAGCTCCTGCAGTGCCAGGGCTGAGTCCTACCCTGCTTCATCCTGTCCCCTATTGTTCCTGATGCACGTCTCATTTGAAAATAAGGCACCTAGGTCTCCAGCCCATGATGCCTTATAAAGAGTTTTCTCTTTCTGCGTGTTTGGTTGGTTGTGTGGTTTTTACAACCGTAGCAAACCAAGTCTTCCAGAATCAGAGCTCATAATCCAGCAACTTGACAGACGTGAGCTACTATGTTGCTCTTCCACCAAACGTCTGGGTAGTTGAAGAACCAGGGCCAGTTGAGCTAAAGCTTAAGTGACCCAAATCTTGCTTCGTTGGCCTTATCTTGGTTTGGAGGTTGGCAGCAGATGTCTATTGTAAGATCCGCCTTGGAGACGACCTCGACCCAGAGGCATTCCATAGGGCTTCCAGAATCACCACACATTCAAGGTTCTCCTTAACATCGAGCGTGACTCCTCCTCTTCCTCCCTCCCTGTCTTTACGGAACAGCCTACAATCATCTACCACAATCCTCCAGACATGCGAGCTGTCCCACCAGGTTTCAGTTATTCCTGTGATATCATGACGTTCTGACTGGCCACATAACTCCAGTTCCTCCTGTTTGACTGGCATATGTACACTTGAGGTTCCTCACTCCCATCACCTAATCAACTTGAAACCTCTATGATTTCACTAGCATCCCCATGATTTGTGAAAAAAAAAAAAAAACAAAACACACACCTCTTCAAACTACCAGTGTGACAGCCAGCTGTATATTAGTGAAAAATAATTGTCATGACTTGGTACGTGATGATTTTTACTCCTTAACAACCTCCTGGTAAGAACGAATACCGAGCAGTTATCTGAGGGCCTCTCTTGGAAGTCACACTTCTACTTTTGTTTACCTACGTTTGATTCCACCTTTTTTTTTTTTTTTTAATTAAAAGCCATCATCCTTTTCCTTGAAGAACACCCACATAACACACAAAATGGCACTGAAGTCTCTGCTGGGTTCCCAGCAGCCTCTGCATTTCCCCCAGCTCTGTCCTCAATTGCAGTTCCCCTTAAATCATGTAACATGTGCTGCCTTTTTGGCAGCACATTTGGCCTTTTTTGCTTTAAAGTGCATGGTTCTATGGAAAAAGAATGAACTACTCTTAGTACAAAGCAGGTTTCAAAAGCAGGTTCAAGCTTACCTAAACCTCTTTGTGGATTCAAACTACCCAGATCATTACACGAATGCGGTACTTGCCCCAGTATAATCCATTTTGCTGGGTCTGGAAATTGTTTCAGCTAATTTGCTGTGAAGTAGCTTTTTGTCTGTGAAAGCAAAAATTGATATGGATAGAACAGTTACGTTCTTATGCATCAACCACTAGACACGTCTCTGAAGAGACTATGCATCATAAACTGGAAAAAAAAAAAGACTCTTCATGCATGTGTATAGTGAAGTCATTTTGACCCCAATATGGGCACACTTTTGAGACACCTACGTGTATATGTCAGTGTGGGCATGTTTCATCTTTACTGTTATTCTTGGAAAGGGTATTGGAAAGGACCAGTAAGGACCCCTGCTTTCTTAATCAACTGTGACTGGATTAATTTCTTTTCCTTATGGGCAGCTATTGCTGAAAATTATAAAGCTGTCAAATCCTGAATACTTTTGAAAAAAACATTAGAATTATTATTTCTTCTTTCCTTCCACCATTTGCTCTGCTTTTGCAGAGCTGCTGCTCAGTTAGGCTTGTGGCGAGCCTGCCTGATCCTCCAAGAGCCTTTGACACTACCTACAATTAACATGAGTTTATCTAATTACTAGAGAATATGTATTCTATAGTAGAGAATACTGGCATCATTGCACAATAATCCCTGACAAACTGAGCGTTATCAATAGTTAACGACTACTTTGTTAACTAATTGCCCTGGGGCAAACAGTGCCTGGAGAGAGAAACTCTTTGTAAGGAAAAGTGATAGCTATGCTCAGCCGTAAGGTTTGGTTTCCGAGGTGCTGTTGCTATTATTAAACCCGCAGACTACTACCCCCAACAGCTCCTGAAGAAGAGAGGCTCCGTGGCTGGGCAGAAGCGGCATTCCAAGTTAGGAATGCATCCTCTTGAAAACAATTATCTGCCGTTCAGAACGCACTGGCTTCGCCAATTAGAATGAAGAATGCAGCCCATTACTGTTCCAGTATTAAGTGTCTGCGGCAGCCTTCTTAAGACTCTAGGAAAAACAACCACTCTACAGAGTCTTGAGAAAGAGTAAGACTTCAGCAGAATCTGCAACGCGTAACTGATGAATATATTCACTTAAGATATTTTGTGAGCTGCCAGTAAAGCCCAGTCCAATGCTTTGCACAGCCAGTACTCAGTTTACCATCTACTGAAAACTCCATCCAGGATGCCACCAGGCTACCGGCACTCTGTTAACATCACTTGCCTCTAGTGGAAAAGTAGCAGAAGCACTTAACGTGCTGCTCACAAGTACTGAACAGGAAGCAGTAAGTAGACTGCAGGACACAAGCTTGCATTCCAAACTTGAGCAGACTCCGGTTTAGCACAACTCACCCAGTCAAGGCTGGCGCCTACTGGAACGCCTCATCCAGTGAGCAGGTGCTCAGACCTCTAGGGTTCCTGAGAACCCCCTGGATGTGTATGAATTGTATCCTGATTATCAAACATAAGATTATACTTGCAGCACATTTTTTTCTTCAAGTGGACACATCTGCCTTCACCGTATCTCATCATTACCGATTCGGAGCTTGCCTCATTATTCTTATACAGACACTACAACCTTCAGATTGCCCACCCACAGTTTCTCTATTCCTATCAAATGAAAGAGCAATTCTGAGGAAAGCCAGAACTACTGATCTGCCTTTCTTCTGTGGGTTTTCAAATGTTCAAACGCCCCTGCTTCAGAAAGTACAGCGTTTGGTGGTTTGATTGTTCTGTACCACGCTGCAAAAAGACAGCGACTTGGAGAAAGAACTAGCATGTGAGAAAGGAAGAAAGAGGCGGAATTTGCTCGTGTGGAAGTACAATGACTAGCAAAAGAACGGAAGACAAGCACAGAAATAGCAAGATCGGAAAGAAGAGACAGCACGAGTCATATTAGAGATGACCAATACAATTGTTAGAGAGCTTTCAGAGGGTAATGAATATATCATGCAATACAGGATCATATATAAAATAGAGCGTAATATATGTATGCAGAAAGAATTTTACATATTTAAAAAAAAATCCAGGGAAGTTGGTGTTGCAACAGAGAAGAGGTTGGAGGTGTCTATGTTACATTTGGTGCTCAGGGTCATTGCTGCTGTTGAGATCATTATTCAGGGAAGGGAAAACATTAACAGTGTAACTATTGCTCTCAAGGTAGATGGGCACGAGAGTGACAGAGTATATATGAGCGCCTGCAGGAAAATGAAAGCTACTTCAAACAATGTCATCGGTTTGAAATGAGCTTCCAAGCCATTATACTAAGTGTACACTCTCAGCTCCAAGTGGGTTTACATGGTTCAAGTCTTATCATTTACCTTTTTATTCAACATCACACAAAAAGGATCACAATGAGGGATTACCAGGTATACTCTGTCCCCAGAGATTCACTCTTGTCCCCAGAGAGACAGGTCTGCCCAAATAACTGGTTCTTCAGCTGCACAGAGGACACTGAGATCTAATCCCAGGTGGAAGGGAGCAGCAGAAGTCACCCGCTGCAGAACTGCCATGGCCAAAGGGCAGAACACCTCATGCTCAACTACCGGATCAAGAGCTCTCTACAGTTTTTACCTTCAGGAGATGCAGAACTGTGCCATACAGTCTGGCTCCAAACAAACACAGGTCAAGAAGGACAACAGCAGAGCTGATCTCCGGCTCCTCTGGGTCACTATTTGTCTTCTGATCAAATACTCGGCCTCTACATGGCAAGATTCTCTCCCACTACACCTAGACCTATCTGAATCGCCCCAAACACAAAGCCTTAGTAATTACTCACTGAAATACTGTGTTTGATTCAAAGCTATGCAGAGATGATGATAATCACTCACTATCAGAGAGGCCCTCAGAAAAGTGGCAAGAGGGAGAATGGGGAAAAG
>NW_010418121.1:36802-37790 GCF_000710305.1 Buceros rhinoceros silvestris | reverse complement strand
GCTCCTGCTCCCAGGGCCTGGCCTCCGCCTCTGCCCCGCCAGGCTCCCGAGGCAGTGCAGATTTGGGTGGAGACAGCAAAGGTGGCTCTATGCATATCCCACCTCCCCTGAGCCTTATGGGTCAAAATGAGAGACGCTCACGCTACACAGGCTGTAAAACGGCCGCGCTGCTTGTGTGTTTAATCCTGCTGGGTGTTGTGCACGAGAGAGCAATGCCACATGAAATTTCAGGCACATCCTCGATGATAGACACGTGAGCAGAAGTTGCTTCCCAGAGAATAAATGAGCACAAAATAAACTGGTGGTGCAGTGCCCTGGACTGCCCAAGCCCAGGACGTTGTTCTGCAGTCGAGCGCAGGCTAAGTCCTTCCCAGGGGAAGGCAGCTCCCTCCAGGAAGAGGCGTTTGCTAACGCACTCTCCTCTGGTGGTTCTCTCCGGGTTTTGTCTCCAGGTCCCTCTCTTGCAAACAGCTCCCTTCCCGCAGCTGTACTTGTGTGGTGCCTGGTGGGTTCTGCAGGGGCAGGCTCTTGTGCACGCTTTGCTGCTGGTGGTATTTGCCTGCCTCCAGCCAGGTATAGTGGATGTGTTTCTCGTGATAATGATCATGCCATAAGCATTCCTACCGTTTCAGAATTAAGCTGCTACTTAATTACAATATCCAGCTTATTCAATCATAATGTTTGCTTTATCAAGAGATATATTAGAGCTCACCTCTTCCATAGCATCATCTATCTGTTTTAATTCCTCATAGCGGTCCCTGGATTCCCAAAGAGGCTGGAGCATCACCTCCTCCACTTCTGGAAATAGCTAGGTGAAAACAAGAGAAAGAATATCAACATTTGCTTGTGTATTCATTAACTCGTACCTCCAATCGGGAGATCTGGAGACACACCATACATAGCGCTGCTGTCTCCTTTGAGAGCACGCATAGAATCAGTCTCGAGGAGAAAAGACAGCGCAGAAAGAACCGTGCCTCGACTGTACCAC
>NW_010418121.1:24178-36701 GCF_000710305.1 Buceros rhinoceros silvestris | reverse complement strand
TACCACCCAAGGAGACCTTCCGCTGTGCTCTTTGCAACCGGTCTTGCCTATCCCGCATTGGCCTTTTCAGCCACCAGCACGCTTGCAGGAAGCGTGGGGAAAGCCCTTCCCAAGTCTTCGTCCACGAAGCCAAGCTGTGATGATGACATGCTAGACGTCGGATGGAAGGCAGGGTATGGCCTGTATATCCCCATTTCCCTGACTAAATAAACATCTGTTTGAGCAAAACACGTCGTTCTGCAAGCCTTCTCTTCTGCTCCTGGCCTTTGGTGTCTTACCTTTGTGACTGTTTCGAACATGGGGATGAGAACAAACTTCAGGAAGCCGATCTGCGCTGTTGGCTTGGTTACTTTATCGCGGTCCATGAACGGTGCCACTGGAAGACCCTCGGATTTTTCTCGGTCGCTCTGGAACATATCCAGAGTTAACAAATATTAATCTTGGCTAGAAGCCTGTGGGGATAGTGATGTACCAAGCTAGCCAAGGAGTAGTAGCCTCCAGATACAGATCTCAGTAGCACAGATAGCACAGAAGAGCAAAATGCTTCCCTTGGGCCAGCGTAACCCGCTTTGTTAAGAGCAAACAGCGCTCTGTTCAGAGCCATCTGCTCAGTACCGGCACGAAAAGCATTCACCTCCAGGCTCGCAGGACAACGAGGCCACCTGGTTCCCTTTACAAATCCATGGGGCTTGTGAGGTAAAACATCTCTGAGCATTCGGAAAGGCGGTAATGGCTTTTGCCATTCTGGAGAGAAGGAATAGGTCTTTGATTTCCTCACCACTCGTTATTATTTTCAGATATTCAATCAGAAATTACATATCCTTTTCCACTAAAGATTAAAACTAGTTCTGGCTAGCGGGATCAATGGAGAACAGTTCCGCTGGCTGCAATGAGTTTACCAAGCCACCTGCTTGACCACATAACTCACTGTTCCTGTGTGGGTTCATGTGCAAGGAGGTCACAGAGTGTGCACGCAAAACCAGATGTCCCGTAGCAGACTTTATCTCTCAGTTTCTGGGTTTTTTGGTGCACAGTGGGTTTGCTGGGTGGCCAAAACAGAAAGGCACATGGATACTGGAACTTTGAGTAAAAAGCTGCAGATGCAGTGAGCGCGGAGCATTTCTGACACATTGCCCCAGGTCTCTGTCTCTCGTGAGGAGTCCTCCTCAGCATTCACCCTATCAAGGCATAGACAAAACATGCAAGAGCGCTCTGGCATCTCTTCTCAGAGCCCTGCAGCTGTGTGTCTGCCGCCACCCCACTGCCTCAGCACACGCAGGCTGCTCAGGAGCCAGTGTGCTGGAGGCAGCCAGGGCTGCTCTTCCAGGGATCCTTTGCTAAGCAATCAGAAGCTGTCCAGCTGGGAATGCAGTGAGGAGCAATGGTCTGGGGAGCTAAAAGTCTGACTTTGTACACCTCAACAAGTCGTTTTTTCCCTTCAGGCAGTTGTTCACATACAGTAAAAATTACCTAAACTACTTCCTGTGTGGTATTTTATACCATTCACTTGACAACTTTCTCTTACTACTGCTCATGCCCTTTTGGCTCTAGGATCGTTTATACGTTAAACAATCTTGCAGGGCAGCCACTTTACAGAGAACAAGCTTCCGTCTGCTAGCATTAGGATTTCTAGGTTGCTGTTGTCTCTCATCCGCAAATTACAGTCACTTGCTTCCTGAACAGCTTTTCTTGCTGACATCCTTCTCACACTTTTTCTGTGAAAGAAGCCCTTCCATCCCAAAGCTAGGCTGAGCTGCCAGACAGCAGAGCACCTGTAGCTGAGGTGGGATTCAGGAAGAGCAACAACTTGTGCAATTGCAGCTCTCCCTCATACTTACCTGCATAAAATATTCCTCTAGTAAGCAATCAACCCAGGGCTCTGCTACTTCCATCGGGCGGACTTCGTTGGAGATATCACAGCATTTTATCAGTACCATCTTCAGCTGAAAGAGGATAACACTTCAGTACTGCAGTCTTATTGCCAGCCCTTTCCCCCCATCCAGACCCTCTGTCTTTGCAATTCAGCGGGAGGCAACCTTTTTGAACAGAAAGGGAAGGTTTAGGATTAAATCAGAGGTCTTAAATGACCTGGATTGTTTTCCACTCTCGGCTACCCTGTGTAAATAAACGATCCGCTCTTTGCCTCAGTTTCCCCATCTGCGACACTGGGATGTGTCACGGTGGGGCGTGTGCGTAACTGCTGGGTGAAGAGGTTCAGCCACAAATGACCGTGAAGTTGATTGTGGAGCACTCAGAGGCAATGGGGAGAGACTTCCCTGAATGTCAGAGGTGACTGGATTAGGAAGTAGAGCAGATTGGAGTTTGTACGCTTGTGGATACTTTTTGCCCTACAGTACTGCATAATAAAAGTAAATATGACAGAGTAAATATGTTTGGGTTTTTTTCTTGGACTCCAGGATTTCTGAAGCTGGAATAATCTATTTTACAAAAAGCATTTCCACATTTTAATTATTTTTTTAGTGGGGTAGAGGATGTAGGAAGAATTAGTTTTTGATAATGTATGTTGAGTCTTGGTTTTTAAACAAACATATTAATCTACAAGCTTTCGCACCATGCACAGAAAAAAAAATAATCGACAAAACCTCCTTACACAGGTCATGTGTTCTTCATTTGAGTAATCAAAATTTTCCATTTTTTCCTTGAAAGCATCCAGTATTTCCGCATGTCTTGCCATGTCTGTAGCCAGGATTAACGTAATTATCCCCTAGCAAAGACAACGTGTTCGCATGTTAACTTGATATTATTTACAAAGTCTACTATTCAAGAGTGAAGTAGGGTCTTTTTCACACACAAAAAGCCTTACAAAAATGCATTACATTGTTAACGCCGGAAGGAGAAGTTTCTGACTTGAAACTGCCAAGCAAACTGGAAGAGGGTTATAAAAAGTTCGTGGTATATGAAGGTCATGGTTGGATTGATCTATGATATTCCAAAAGCATTGAGAGTTTTCCTTCCTGATTGACTAACTGCGGTCAAACAAACTGTCTGACAGGGTGTTAAAAGCCAGGCTCTGTTTGCCAAGATCCACTTTTGGTTCCTTGGGAAGCACTGTAGATTTTGCTGCTGACGCTTAGTGGCCCTAGGAAGAGATAAGGAGATGTGGAGGTTCTCTGTGCTCATCTGCCATGGATTGAGGGCTTTGAAACACCCAGATGCAGCCAATGCGTTAAGAGCTCTGCATCCTTCTGCCAAGCAGAGTTTATGATGGGAAAACACGGGGTTAATTTGAAGTTGTAGATTTTCATACAGATCTATCCATCCCGGGCCCAAGCCTGCTTCCCATTCACTGGCAGAATCAGTGGCTCCAACCAGACCGGTATGTAAACCCTTACATTGGTGTGCTTTTTCATTCGGTGTGTGAAGAAGGTGTAGTGTGGAAACTAGGACCGAGTATTGGCTCTTAGTGCTCTAATGGGGACGGTAGCATTGCTCACTGCCTCAGAGGCAGCTGTACTCCAGTCCACCAGAGCCTCTTCCAACAAGTACAAGTGCTCTGCTGTTGTACATCTTTTCCCATCTTTGAAGTCCCCCTTAAAATCCATACAATGTTCTCTTAAAGCACCATCTTCTGCCATGAGAGCTTAATGCATTCCCAGTCATAACCGATTGGCTCCTTCCATGATACAAACATCTACCCCTAAAATGTCATAGGCTCTAGTAGTCAGGATGTACTCATTATTTCTCAGCAAGACACTCCAGGGAGTGCTGCTGCGGCAGTCTTCCAAGAATCCCTCTTGGATCCTTCCAGTGTGAGGGGATTTTTCAGTCCTACCCTCTAAGGAGAATGAATCACTCGCAGTGTAGAGCAAGGAAGCCTGCGAGTGCTTGCATCCTCAGGAACGGTTTGTACGACACAGACGGGAACGGCATTCATACCTGTCTTATCTGTTTGAATTGGTCCTGGTCGACGTTGGAAAAAATGTTGTATTCTGGCTGGGAAATGATCTGGAAAGCCACAGCACAGTGGTGGTTCTCCAGGGGGGAGATGTCATTGTAGCGTACCGCAAGCTCCGTTCGTGCGTTTATCTGATAGCTGATGTGAACAAAACCAGTGAGAACTCCTGCAGACACACACCAGCTGCTCTAAACCATGCTGCTTGCTTTTATTTACATTTCCCCAATACTTATTCAATTAGCTGCATTTTGGTTTTTGCTTGTTAATACTAAATCAGATTTTTAGAGAAGATGGATATTACTTCACTGTCATCTCAGACACTATTCCCCTGCAGGTTGTTTTTTTAAATTTTACCAAGTCTCTGTAGCTTCAAATGGCATAGAACAAACACAGAAGGAACTGTCTGGACTTCATTCAACCCCATCTAACGTTAACGGAGAGATTCTTACTGATCCTACCGATCAGAATTGTGTTCTGCCCTTATTTAATGAATGGGTATATGAGAGTGTCTCTCTCTTTTTCGCACACACATACATGCACACAGAAGTCTCCATGGGTCCACAATTCTAATTTCTTCATATGATAATTAGCATAATAATTATGATTTATCATGATTTATAATTATGAAGTAACGTGTAAGTTAAAGCACTCTTTGTATTTTAGTGTAGTTGCCTCTTTTCAGTCAATGGGCCCTTCACTCTCTCAGCTGTAAAACATTCTACCCTGTTTTCTCAGGAGAGGTGCAAAGTGCTGGAACAGAAATCTGAACAAGTATTTTCCTTACAGACACAAGGACAGCTGGCAACCCCAACGCAGTCCTGAGTTTTCTGCATGAAACTCTGCCGTGGCCTTCGGAAAAGTCGTGGCTAGCTCAGTCGGTGAGGAGGAAAACCTGGTCTCCCAATAGTGCCAGCTGGTATTGCCTTAACAACACATTTTAGGGGAAGAGAGAGCAAGAGACAGACTTACGTGTTGTTATAGCCCGGGTGGTCCAAGTCATGGCATACTGCTGCAGTCATGAGAATCAAGATGTCGATTTGGGAAAATTTATCCTGTAAAATACAAAACATTAATGGACTATTACGATTTCTGCTTCCCCTATCCCCATAAATGAAAAGAAGTTAAAACCACCCGCGTTTACTTTTTGTGCAAATGTGAACAAAATGAAGTATTTTTCCATAGATCAATTTTCTTTGGTCAAGAAAGAGAATTCTGCCTTCCCTTCCAGTAAAAATGACTCAGAGTTGCCTTTGTCGCATTATATAACAGCAGCTCAGAGGAGGCAATTTGCTTGAAACTTGCTATTACTGCAGAGATCGTATAAAAGCACTGAGATATTAGTACAGTCCCGTACAAGTCATTTGAGCATTCTGGTTAGTTAAGGGAGGGGTGGAAGACAGCTTCGTTGCCATTGCATTCTGCATTATCAAAGTTACGAAAAGAATGAGAAAAATCAGGTGTTGTGTTCCCACAGCTTCTGAATAGGATGAACTTCCATTAAAGCAAGATTTTCTTCATACTCTTATTGGCAAGAAAATAGATTTAGGCTGGTAGATGGGATATTTAACTATGGAGAAGAAAGGGGTTTTTTAAACTGAATACAATTGACTTGTACAACAACTAAACGAGTGTATAAGCACAGCTTATCCAGTCAGTGAAAATAAATGATGCCTATGGTTTCAGACAAAACACGGGTCGGATGTGAATCTCGTGTACAGTAAATGAAAGGCATTGTTTGCAGCGGAACACCTGGCTGGAAACACGTATTTGCAGAAAACCTCCTGCGGGAACGTTTTGTGTCAGAGATGCAGACCATATCCACAGCCCGCAATTCAGTAGGCTTTTGGGTCTGATTCATAGATGTTTCCTGCCAGCAGAGTGCCAAAAGAGATTCGGCGTGCAAACTGGGGATACCCAGGAGGTGAAGAGAGCTTCCCCAGCAGTCTCAGAAAGCCGTGTAGGTGCTTGGGGTCTGGGAATGGAAGGCTGAGCATCCTGCAGGCTGCCAGGGCAGGCTGGCAGAGATGGAAATGCAGCACCTCTCCTCCTCTCCCCAGGGACTGCACAAGGGCAGCTACCGCAAAGCTCATCACTTGCTAGCAAACTGGTGGCCTGTTTTCCAAGAAAAGCGGCACAGGAGTCGTGGTGCTCAGTGGATGAGCAAGTGCCCCGTGATGGGAATGGGGTGATGCTATTGAGGCTGGGGCCGTACCTGGAGGCTGCAGAGCGAGATCATGCTGTACATCATCTGGGTCACACAGAAGCAGTGCCGGAAATTATGAAAGGGGTTGTTCCTGTAATTGTCATGAATACACAGCTGCAGAGAGAGGGGGTGAAGCAGTCAGACACAGGAGAGCTCTTTCTTTACCAACACATGATTACACATGCTTCCCAACCACCCTGGAGGCACTGTGTATCTCTACAGGAGCCCTATGGAGCCCAGTATTATTTTTTGCCAGGACAGAGTGACAGCATAAGGCACTCTGACACTCTCTGCCTTCCTGGGGGAGGGTGAGAGATTAATGCCTCCAAGAATCTGTCAGCAGGTAAAGCTCATAGCACTTCTCTTTCACACCAGCTAACGCAGCTGGTGTGCAGACACATCCCAGCACAGCTGCAAGTGCATCTCAGTCTGGAGACGGGAATCTCAAGGGTGCTCTCACCCTGAATTTGTATTTGAATTTGTACTTCAAATCATCCGGTGTTTAAACAGGGAGTTTGGGGTGTGTAAAGAACTTAAAACACATCCCCATCCCCTCTCTAGCTGAAAGCAAACAGCAGCTTTGAAGTTGTCAAGGCTGAAATGTAGCTATTCTTTCATTTGCAAATGCTTAGAGGTGGCGCTTTGGAATGTGTTCCTTGGCAAAGTGAAGATGTGAATGCACATGCACTAGCACACCTCTGTGGATTTCCTACACGAGGCAGCATGGGAGACATTTAGCCCTGTATGCACATAGGGGTGATATTTGTGTGTTTTAACTTTCTACGGATCCTGGCTATGTGGCCTCATTACAAACGTAAGCTAAAGGGGGTCTTTCCACGCATCCTCACTGCTGTCAGCCAGGCTAGCTGAGAGAAACTGGCACAGCTGCCTTCACACACGGCATAGCCGTTGTTCCAATGCACTGAACAGCTTTTGGTGTCCTGTTCTGCACAAAACAACCAAGCATCAGCAGCACTGCCTGACCCCTTCTGCTGAATCCTCTGTAGCCTGGACCCCAGGGAGCCCTTATGCTTCAGTTACTGAGTTCTGAATTAAAGATATGGATGGAATTCATGTCCCTTTCTTCAGCTAAATAGTGAATTTGCTTCAAGAGTCCTCAAGCCCCATCGGGATAAAACACTTCAGCCTGGAACCTGTCTTCCAGGAAGCCTCAAAGCTCTGGATGAAGCCCAGAGAACTCTGCGTTTTCAATGCTGATTCAACATCTGGCGTCTTCATTGCAAAAGCTATCCAGATTACTGCGTATTACCTGCAGCAAGGATGTTAGAAACACCTTACATTATTTAAAAATTAATAACTAATGGCACGATATGATTGCCAGCCTGGATCACAGGTGGTGGGCAGTATCTCACAGCCTCCACGTGGTCACCATGGTCGTGCCAAGGCACCGTACAACACTGCACAGATGTCCTCCAGCAGTGGAGTGGTGGAGTCCAGAGCATCCCAAGGAACTCCTGACTCAGAGCACTGAAGGGCTGGAGTGACTGGGTTGTATTAGTCACCCTTTCCTCCCCTTTCTGGAACATTTCTGTTGCCAGTGGATGTGGGAGAAAGCAAGCAAGCATATGCATGAGGTGTCTTTTTCTCACCAACTTAAATTCAAACTGATGCCCATACCATGCCTGGGGAAGCATCATGGTTTGGAACAGTCCTTGGGGCTTTTAAAAATCATCTTTCTTTCAGTGAAGCTAGTGTTTAAGAAAGGAAATCCCACCCTGTCTTACCTTTGTAGAAAATACGTGACAAACTCCCCTTGTTGTTCAGAGCAAGGCCGTATTAAATGCTAGCGGTAACAAATTACTTGGAGATAAAAGTTAACAGGAGGCTGCCTGCAGTAATGCGTGTGGGTGGCATGTTGATGTGTGTTGACATATCACCTTGTTTCCCCTGTTTTCAGGCTGTGAGACAGGAGGAGGAAATTTTCTGTTTCATCTACTCTGTGCTAGCCTTGATTGTATTGGGTTTCAGCCCACCTCTTCTGTTCAGCTGCTTTCTAAGGTCAACAATACCAAGCTTTTCATCTGCCTCCTTTGGGAAGAGATTTCCTGGGTCTCAGTCATTTTTTATACCTCCTTTGAGGTAGTCATACCATTTTTCTAAGAAGGCTTAACCAGCCCTAGGTATAAATTCCAGGTAACCTTTATGCTTTCTGTGGAGACATTTTAGCATCCGTCCGTTTTATCCCTCATTCCAGTCTCTGATCAGCTTAGTGCCTTGTTAGCTTTGGCCAGCAGCAGCACAATAAGCTGTCACGGCCTCTGTCCTCTGTACGCTGGTGCCCAGGACCAGCTCTTGGTACTTTTTGCTCTTGCTGTACTTCATGATAGGATGAACCTAATGTTTTCTTTTGTATTTTCTAGCCACCTTCTGAATTTGTGGCATTTGCTCAGGACTTTCTGGGAGTCTATATCAGTCAGGTACAACAGTTCCTTCTATTCTGGCCATACTACGCAGGTAATTAGAAGAGATTAGTGAGATGTAATTCTTCACTACAGGCATCATTTGAAACATCTGTATAATGAACTTCACATCATGATGTTTTTAATTACTTTTTCAATCAATTAGTAGGTAGAGATTACTAACCATAATTCGTCAGAGTATCCCTAGAGGCTTTTAAAACAATGGGTAAAATATTTACTGTTCTTTAGTCCTCTAGGAACACGATGGATTTTTCTGAGAAAGCAAATATATTTTTCAGTTTTGAGGCAAATTCATTCTTATGTACTTCCTTAGACCTGTTATCTTACTGATTTTTAAATACTCCAGTGTTTCTTCTTTAGACATCTTAGTTTTGGCATGATCTCATCTTTATCACGACTTGCATCTCCGCAACATCCTCACTATGTATGACCAAGGTAAAGAATGTTATTTAACTTCTCAACAATTCCTTCTCCTTCCTGCCTTGCGTTTTTACTCCTAAGTCTTTACTGATTTAGGACATCTAATGATTATTGCACATACTGGCTTGTTTTGGACATATCTGAAGACACTCGTCTCCATTTAGAGCACATTAATGAGAAACAAACTTCTTTCAGTAATAGAAAGTAAAAAGCTTAAGAAACAAGTGTAAACCAGTTAAAATAGTGTCATCTGTTACCTCAAGAATTCAAACATTTGCTGGAGTACTTGAATTTTAGGAACTTGTGTGTATTGGCTGCTTTCAGCGGGATGACTCAACTAAGTCAAGTTAATTCCATGACTAAATGTTGTGTTTATTGATTTTTGAATTTGAAGAACTGCAAATACCAGGGACTTGAAATACTTACCAACCACCTCTTTAACGTGATAGGATTGATGTTGAAGTCTTTTACCAACCCAAGATCATGGTACATGTGTTCCAAACAACTCAGCATCTGCAGCCAGGAACAGACAGGTTATTGGCTTGGTAAATACCACTTCACTTTGCGACACATTGCGAAGTGAATTTCCTTCTTTGCAAGCATCAAAGAATTGCAGAGCCCTCTTGTTAAGATGAAGGAAAGATCTTCAAAGATTGTGTTATTAAAGACAGTGCAAGTGGGGAGACGGAGAGGTTCTGAGAGCCTTTGGAAGTAGACATATTGCCGTTGGCTTTGTAGGTTTTGTGCAGGGCTTTGAATCACACCAACTGTCTCCAGTAGCTGTGATTCATGTGTATCATAGCAAATCCTTTTCGCAAAAAATTGTTGCAATTTTTCTAATTCAGGTGGAATATTCAACCCGGTGAAATCTGTGGGAGTTTTTCAACCGACTCAAGAGGCCCTAGCAGTACAGAAGTGGATCAGGCTCTAGCTGTATAGAAAAACACAACAGGAACTGGGAGATCCTTAAAGAAACATGTATTCTAGATGTGTCAATACCTTCTTTCTTTATGACTACGTGAGTTCCTAAATCCACTATCTCAACTTGGATTTCTTGTTTAATGAAAGATCTCCCGTTATAACACTACAAAATTGCAGCATGTTTGTGACCATCCACTCCTGCAACCTGTAACTATGAGTCCCAATAGCTGAAATGCAAAGGCAAGCTCCTGTTTGGAGACAACATCTGATCTGTGCTCGGAAGGGGGATGCAGGTAGTTTAGATTAACTTCCAGTTAATCCTCTGGGTTTGAAAATATTGCAAAAGAAAGGTACAGGTAGTCTGATGTGGCTGGGCACAACAGCTGCCATCAGTCAGAAATGAACAGGCTTCCAGGAGTTCAGGATTTTATGTATCTGTATTCCCATTTCCGAAGACAAAATCTGCAGGGGATGAAATGTAGCCATTACGTTAGCAGATACAGTCCTTAGATTAAACTGATTCAGGAGATTTTAACGTGATGAGTGTAACATCACAAATATGGCCTGGGAGACATTTTTAGTTAGGTTTCTGTTATTTGGCTCTTTAAAAAACTCTCCAGAAAAATTAGTTCATCTAATGAAACTTTGTATTTGTCCAGGGAATATGCATAGGTAATGCAATAACAAGAGGGCGGGGTTTGAGTCATCTGAAGATGACTCAAAGAAGAAAGAAAGATGCTTCCCTGCAAGACTTGAGGGATAATGTCATAAGCTGAACTGTGGTCAGATCACATGGCCAGCATTTTGTTGTAGATCACCTTGCTTCTTCCTAGTCCCTGAGATAGAATATATGTTTTGCAATAGTTTTAGAAAATACTTTCTGAGACAATAAACTTGGTCTAGAAGGGTTGAATTGCCCTCAGAAGTGCCTGTCTCCCTCCAGATGTGGCCAGGAGAGCCGTGGGTGAGCGGCGGGGTGACTGATTCCCAAAGGCCCTGCCCCCGAACACTCAGAAGTGCCTGTCTCCCTCCAGATGTGGCCAGGAGAGCCGTGGGTGAGCGGCGGGGTGACTGATTCCCAAAGCCCCTGCTCCCGAACACATGAGAATCTCAGTTTTCATTTCTAGCTTTCTCGGTCAACAGCAAAAACCTGAATATTGGACTCTTCAACAGCTTGAAAGTGAGTGGGCATTTGAGAAAGAGAAGACAAGCTTGCTGCGTAGCTCTGCTTACTGAGAAGCTGCAGAGCATGACATTTTTAATTTGCTTGCAGAAGACTACGGTTTATAACTTGCCTGCACCTCCCTGAGCACGTGGGCAAATGCTCGTTCCTAAACAAGCACTGACAGAATTGACGTATTCTCTGTAAGCATAAAGCAGAGCTAAAAAGGTGAGACAAACCCTTAGGGTGCTCTGCTCAGCAGAGTTTGCGCGGTATTTTATTTCTCAGCAGCACTCCTTCTTGCAGGGCATGCCTGATCTCCGCACCCTCCAGTAGCCTCGTCCTTGCCACCATGTCGTGTGTTCTAGTGATCTGAAAGAGCTGCTGCGCTAGAATACTGTGCCTCAGCACACAGGAATCCACAGAGAATGGGGTTTGTCCCTCCCTATTCTTCCTTACCAGTCAGAACCACAATGAGCCAGCAGTGCTCTGGTCCCCTGGCAGGTCAGAATTCTCTCCTGCTGCGAAGACCCGACAGGCATTCCAAACCAGGGGGTGAGCCGTTTTGCCCGAGCAGCCGTATGGCTGTGGTGCAGCGAAAAGGGGCTGGGAAGGGAGCAATGACTGCTCAGCACCAGCCTCAGCTCGGCACGGACCACACCGGGGGAGCTCTGCCAGCCTGCGTGAGTGCGAGATGGACCTCAAGTCACGGGAGAGTCATTCTGTCGTTCTACCGGCCAGATGAAATGTTCTGAAGGGAATACGCTGTTCCTGTGGGTGCGGTGCGGGGTTTTTTTCCTTGTCACATTGATCCACAGGTGCTGAGCCAGAATGACTCTTGTGTGCACAACATCTGATTGAGAAGGTAATTAAGGTGATTGCTGCTGAGTGTGCTGCACAATCCTTCCCTTGGGAAACACCCAACACTAAACCCCTAGTTCAGTCCTGCCCTCCCTGACGTATTTCCTAAGTGAGACTTGCTCTTATTTGCTGAATTTATTTTTACGTTATATTGTAAGCTGGCCATTACAAAAACATCCCTCTCCTTCATGCTTCTGAAGAGGTTTACACATGGGCTTTCCAGAACCTCCTTGAAACAACACAAGTGAAGAACAACGAATAATAATATTAGCAATAAGAAAAATAAGAAAATAAAGCAATTAACAGGCTGTGTATGCAGTTCTGCAACCTCTTCAGAAAGCATTACAGAAAATCCCGTGCCTAAAAGGCTATGAATCAGTGCATGCACCTCTGCCTGGCTTCACACAGCAGCACGCAGCTTCATTGATTTGAACGGAGTTATTGATGATGTGCTTAAGCATGGCCAGGAATCGATTTGTTAAAATAAAACGGCCACTCGTGTGGCAGTCGTGAAAGTTCACTTGTTGTTGTAGGACGAGATTAAAGAAAAAACAGAGGGATCAGGTTATGATAATCAGCATAAGCTATACGGCATCTGT
>NW_010418121.1:11920-24016 GCF_000710305.1 Buceros rhinoceros silvestris | reverse complement strand
GGAAAGAAGTACTGTATTCCGGTGTGACGTGAACATTAAAAAAATACAGAGATTAAGGGGCAGAAAAGGGGAAAACCCCTGCAGACCGTCTCAAAGGGCTCGCCTGTCCTTGTTGGCTCTCAGAAAGTGCTAATCCAGCTAACGTATCATGCTTACCTCATTGGGCTCCCACAGCCAGACATCAAAGGTTGGTTTCCGAAGCGCTTCTATGGTTTCCTGGGACAGCATGTACTGCAGAAAAAAGGTAGTCGATGTAAGTGAGAGTCCTCTGCCCTGGGGTAGTACCTGCTGTCATCGTGTCCCTGGGACTCCTAGGGTCCCATTCACATGGGGTTTAGCTGTATTTCCCAAGGACAGAACAACTGATCTCTCCCTCCACCTACCCAACCCTCCTCTCTCTCCCCACCAGCCACTCACGATCATGCCAGGATGCCAACACCTGGTAGGCAGCAAGCCCCCAAGCACCTCGCTGCCAGCTACAGCACCAGCTGGCGGGCTGCTGCTCGGTGGAGATCCTTACGGAGCAGGGAGGCGAAGGGTTTGGGGTAAAAGGAAGGAGAGCAGAGGTGTTATGGACGGGGTTGTGGGTAGATGTAAGGGGTGTAGGGCACGTGTCCCTCCTTGCCTGCACTGGTTCTGCTCCCTGCAGAGCATCACTGACATTTGATGCAGCCAGTCATGGCTGGGTGAAGTGTCTGTGCTTATAGTACTAAATCAGCTGGAAGGCATGTTACATTTACTTTCAGATGACTTATGCTTTCATTTTGAGTATTTTTTCAAGAATGCCCACATTTTCAAATTGGTTGTCAGTCTGCAAGATTCAAGTGATTTTTAATCGTTATTCTCAGAGGCTCTGAACAAAATCAAGCTCAGCAGCCAGTTACATTTTGAACATAAAATAATAAAAAATAAATGTGGAGGGTTAAAAGATGGGGGAAAATCTGGACTTAACTGAATTATATTTTCCAGAGACTTTCTGGAACGCAAAAACCTTGTAGCTTTAATTGGCTCATTTGCCATGGCTATATCTAATGAGTTTGAGCTTACTGTACTGAGCAGGTGAATTAAGTTTTCCGAGCTATCAAATTGTTGATAATTAATGCAAGGAAGAGTAACACTGACAATTAGTTTCCCTTCTTGAGAAAGCAATGATTTCTGTATTTGCCTATATAATGTCCTATATATATAATATGTCCTGTACAACTTAATACGACATTCTGCAAGGAATCTGTGAATCAGCAGTGCAGATTTCTTATCTGATAACAGCGTTGCAATAACACCTTCTTTCAGAGGACTCACCACTTCCTAGCTTCTCTGACACTGGGCAATTCCAGCACTCGTAACAGCTGGTAACAAACTTTGCAAATCTGTCACAGAGAACCCAAACTTCTGAAACCAAAACTCCTGTGAGCTTTGGTCTAGGGACGACACAGACTACCCGTTTACTCTGAATCAGTTAGTACCACTTTTCATTGCACTTGTTAATTCAAGATCCTAATATCAGAGCAGTAGATGAAAGGTTGATCTGGCATATATACTTATCAAGGGAAAAAAATTATTTTTAGAACTGATAAATTTTTTTTGATAAATTTAATGCAAGTCTTAGTGTCAAGACCACAAGCTTCTTGGGCAAAAGTTAATTAAAAGAAATGTATGTCTCAAGACGTCTGCTTCAGAGACCTAGAGGTCACTTTTGCTAGTCAGAGCATAATAAACAGCAGAAGTTATAATTTGTTGCAAATGCCCCCGTTAACTATGATTTGTGTGTGTGAGAGCTGGTGTTTTGTCACAGTCTGAGCCGGGCGTTGTGCAGATGTAACCTGGCAACATTGAATGACTCCTGTGGGCAAAGACTGCTGGTGCTAGGATCAAAGATCCTGTGTGCTTCATGGTTTCAGCCTCATTCATCACTGTGGAATTGTACTTGTTCTTGCCTGGTAGATATTTTTCTTCAAGCATTACTGATTTCTCTAGCAAAACCAGTAACTCATTTTCACAGGGACAATGAATCATTCTGGAGCGAATCCAATGTTGCCTTTTTTCTATGTTTCCCTCGGTGAAGCACCCCATAAATTACTTTTTAAATTAAAAAAATAATCCATTCAGAGGATCCAGGCAGCAGCACTATTTTCAATTAGAGCACAACATCACAGCCTATTTTTGATTGTTTTCTGTGAGCATGGGGAATAAACAAATATAACTAGAGAAAAGAGCGTTAAATGTTGACGCCTGTAAAATGTTCATTAACATTGCAAACATTAATGAGCTTTCAAGTATAAAAGACTACTGAGGATCCAAGTTTAAGTAAGTCACTGCAGGAAATGGCAGCTTTTTCCGTTGGCTTACAGTGGTTTTGGATCAGACCCTGAGTTTAGAATAACTAGAAGGTAGATGGCTAGGGAGTCGTAACGTTGAAAACCAGCACTTGCCAGGATGGTTGGGATTCTGAGAAGAGCAAGCATGGCTTGGTACCTTTGGGTAGGATGGAATATCTCGCCGGGAAGCTGGCCTCTTGTTTTCATCCAGAAAGCTGTACTTGCAGGGGCAGTTAGTCCTGAAATGAAATATTGTGGGAACAGAATAACAGTGACTCCAAAAATGCCAGAAGCACTCTGGTCTCTAGGCAGGCATTGCCTGGAGAATCACCCCTATCCCCAGCCGCTCCCTTTACTGATGTGGTGTTACTCAAACGCTTTAGAAGTGTGATCCTCTTTAGGACTTTCTCCCCTTGTGCAACACCACTCTCACTCCTTCTCCATCTATTTGAATTCAAACAAGGAGCATCTCTCTTCAGGCAGCTATCTGTGGATACCTAATCACTTCCATTTAAACCAAGTAACTTTGCTTTCAGCAAGCAGCTTGCTGTTGGTGGCAGACAGAGGTGCCTGAGGAGGGTAGACCCTTGCCAGGGGCCAGGCTGCCTATGGACACCGGCATGCCTGTGCTTATTTATTAACGTAGGCACCCACCGAGCCCATGGCTTATTGCAGGCCCGCTCCAGGCCTCGTAAACCCGTGGGTAAGATCATCCGTTTTGATAGCGTGACCCTCTTGCCTGCTGCCGTTCAAGTGGGGCAACAGCAGTGAGGCGGAGGCTCAGCAGACACGGTTTGATTGGCTAGAGAAAGGGAGCCACCGCCAGCAATTACAGGCAATTAACGCTGGTGTAGTTATTAATACCAGCACCCGCTGACAGTTATCTGCTCTTCCTTCCACTGCATGTGGAAGAGCCAAGCTGATGACATCCCGTCTGAGCAGAGGACCAAGACGGTGGGAGGTGCAGCCTTACAGCCCTTGCAGAACACCTAGGTTCCTGCAAGGCAGTGCGAGAGCAGTTTCCCGGCTTAGAGTTATCGGGGTCACTAAGAGCTTTGTAATACCACTCGTGGCAACTGTGATACTTTAACTCAATAGGTGTTTCCCACGTCGCTGGTCACATGGACTTTAATAACTCTCATGTGTGGTTGATCTTCTTGCATTTTGCATTTATCCCTGTAGTCATAACATCTGGATTATCCTTTCTCATTTTTCAAGCCTCCTGCCAAATGAAACTAAACACCCTGCCCCAAAAGATGCCAACCGAAGTATTCCATTAAAGTTATTTGTCCCTTTTTAAATTATCTTGTATATTCTATATTGAATCTCTTTTTAGCACTTCTCTTTTCTGTTGGGAATTGGTCTGGGTCTCTTTTTTTTTTTCTCTCCTCTTAACATTGATGACTGCTATCATTTCTGATGGTGTCTGAATCTTGCAAAATTTACGTCATCTTACAGTTCATGGTGGTCAGCTGGCTTCAACCAGCTGCCTTTTCCTGCCCTGTTTAAGGAGATTCTTAGTTGGTGAAAACCTGTCTTAATGATTTCTAAAGTTATTTCCTCAAATCTCCACCGTGAGGGGTATTAGTAGGATAAAAATAGTGAGATTGTGGCATTCCTTGCCCTAAGTGGAGCTGGCTGACAGGGTTAGCTGAGGGTCAGCCAGCTATCTCTAATTCCCATCTGCAGTGAGACATCAAAGCTTTCATCCTACCACACTGGGGAACGCACCAGAGCCAGGATACATCAGACCTTCAGAAATGTAAAACTGTTTCTGCAAATGATCATGATTTTAAATGACACCATAATGTTATTAGCATCTGCCAGTGGCGAGTGCAAAAAGCAGACTAGCAAAGAAGGCAATTTGAGAGGGCGAAAGTGGGGCCGCTTTGCTCTTCTGAAGAGGAGAGATGCACAATTCACTGTGCGTGATGGCTTTCACAAACCTAGCTGTTCTCCCTTACTCTGTTGTCTGGTAACAGCAAATGTAAGAATATGTAAACACACAAGAATACAGCTGTGCACACGGTGATATTATTGAAGGAATATGTGCACTCACATATACTTACGCACATTAATTAAATTGAAATGTGTTCCCTCATTGCAACTGTAATTCATTATCTAGCAAATGACGTTGGCCAAGGGATGACAAGTCCCAATAGCAGCCAAAAAGTTTCCGCTTGCTCTGGGATGCCTCTGTTTCCCCCACAGCGTGCACGCAACTCACACCAATGGGAGAGAGCTTGCTCAGCTAATCCGGGGTGAAGCACCCCTAGGCTGGGGTCGCTGTGGACATGGTTCCTGTGGAGCCATGGCCTCTTAGGAACAGGGAACAGCAGCTCATTCCTCAGCAGCTCCCAATGGGCTCCCTCTTTATGGTCAGCTACCAAGAAGCATTCTGTCCTCAGTCGTAGAGCAAAAAGAGGTGCCTTGTGCCACCCCTGGCTGTACACTGAATCTAGCCACATCTAGCTGCCGCATGGAGACAAAAGCACTCAGGGTACAGATAAACATTGGCCAAATGTTGTGCAAGGAGGAGGAGCTTCTGCGCAGCTGGGAGGAGGAAGACCCAGCTCAAGTCAACCAAGAAGAGCTGTGACATGTAGCTACCACATCAGTAACAGCACTAAGTGATGCTGAGCAGAGCAAGGTAGGCTCTTGCTTCAGTGAAAGCCTCTGTGCAGTGTGAGCTCAGAGGAAGCTAGCCTGGATGTCTGTGCCCAGCCCTACCCGCTGCTGAGCACCACAGCCACTTCAACCACAGCTTTCTAGCATCACGCTCCACGCTGGTCTCTGGCTTTGGCAGCTGCCATGTCTCACTTACGAGCCCTCAGTGAAGACTACACCTCAGCTGGACCCGGCTGCACTGGGCAGACGTAGCACTCTCTATTCCTTATTTTCTTAGTAACAGATTGCTGTTTACACTACAAAATACAGATTGTAAGGCGACGAGGACTGAGACAGGAATGAGTCACGGCTGCTTCTGGGACAGTCTCACACTTCCTGATGTGTGTGGCGGCAACTAGACGAACGGGAAGTTGCCATAAATTCTTTTTGTTGTTGTTGTTTTAATTCCCTATCTGCCTGTATGGCACTATGCTCATAAATGCAGCTCTCCCAGCTCCCTACAAAAGTTGAGGAGAAGTAGACGCACGTACGGGCACACACGTTATTCACGTCGCACCCGGCACACGTTGGCATACATGTTTTTGCGTTTGCTGCCATCTGAGCTCTGATTCTTCCAACAAGATTTTCTCACACACCTGAACAGGAAATGATGTGAGTCATAGGACGCAACCCATCCTGCCAGTGTAAATCTGGAGCAGATCGGAGGTTAATACTGCTACTCTGCATTTATGCTAGTGTGACAGCTGAGTTCGGCCTCAGACTTCGTAGGAATGTATAAACACGGCGCATCCTGACATATCTGGATAGCAAAGTTTATAAAAGTGAGTGATTGTAGAGCCTAATTCTTCTAGCTAATCTCCCATTGCCCTCAATAGGAAATAGCTTCGATTAAGGTCAGGCAATTTGACCCCAAATGAAGAAAAAGAGAGACAGCCTGTCAAGATCGCACATGTAAATTTGCTGGGAAAAATCCCCTTCACTCGCACTTTGAGCAATGCGATACATCCTCTTCAGCAACCTTCCCAGAAGTATTAATAATCTCACAGGGAGGATTTGTTTGTCTTAACGGGGTATTTTAGTGACACAGAGGGCAGACTTTCCAACCATGACTGCGTACCGTACAAAATGCATTTTCTAGTCTTGTCTTAATTACAGTGAAACCAACCTTCACAATCACAGCGAGCCCTGGAATTAGAAAGTAAATTCCCAATTTCTTGTTGAATTTGAAATGGATGTTTTATAATAGCATGACATCATAATTAGAAGAGCTGCTACATATTTACTTCGTATTTTCCCAGAATATATTGGAGCTGATTCTAGTGTTAGCTGGTTCCCAACCAAATGCTGCACTATGCAGTTCTTTCCCTGTTCCCTCTCTCTCGGTAAAGCTGGGTGAAGAATTCCCATTCTGTATGGTGAAAAACAACTCTCTGTTGCAAAACCTTTTTCTCTATTCCCATGCCTGAGCTATTTTAACTGATGAATTGTTGTAGACCTTCAAATGTTAAATTAAAGCCACTGTCCTTAATCGTTACTGGTTTCGTTGCTCCTTTACTTTGAAACCCAGAGGGTAACCCAATTCTGCTGAAATGCTGCATCAGAGTTTGAAACCAGATGATTATTTCTTTGGCTGGATCCAAAGCAGAACTTACCTGCTGTTCCTTGCTGCCATTTCCTCCCTCATCTTTTTAATGTCGCTCTTGCATTTCTCAATCTCCACTACTTTCAGGCCTTCCACTGTCAACAAAGGAAAACAACAGGGGCGTTACCATGGTGAAAGTTGACGGATCTTGTTTCTCAATCATGCAAAATTTCAAAGGGCTTTAACAGTGGGGTTATCCAGTGAGCCAGCAAGCTCTTACAGTCTGCCCCAGTTCTCAAATATGCAGGTGCTGCCAAAGCGATATGTCTTGAAAACCCACAGGAATTCTCTGCTGCCAGTTTCAGATAATAGCTATAGTATTTTAATTCACAGATTGGCTGTAACGTCTCGGCTTTTCCACGATTGTTAGCCACAGTCAGCTGTTCTGGTGCCTTCACTTCTCTGCTGTAGAACACAAATCAAAGGAAATCCTGAGCAAAAAATCCCCTCCCATGATGGGATGATAAGCGCAGCTAGGCAAGCACGTCCCGGGAGGATTAGAATTCCCATTAAGATAAAAGGTTTTAATTTGAAAGTTCATGCAGAGCATTAAGGAGCTCTGAGCGGCATTGCTAGATACAGAGAAACCAAAGTGAGAATGCAGGAAAAAGAGAGATATGTTGAAAAGTTTTGTTCTAACTATTAATGTTATTATTTTTCCGGGTATTGAAGATCTGTCGCTTCTTTTTGCCAATCGATTTTGTAATCAAAGGTTATTTCTGCAAGCTACACAGAAAAATCCTATATTCCCTTCTGTATGCAATTATGGGAGCCACAAGGCAAAAGGTTTGATTGCCTGTTGATGCAGCCACGCACTTCATTCTACATAGTCGTGAGAACCAAACGTGGTGCAAGTCTGAGAATATTCTACCTTTTCTTCCCCTCTCGTTGAACTATTGGCGTGCTCAAGGACATAATACAGCACCATTCATTAAGTACACGTCATTCATGTGCAAGCGTTTCACAGCTCATTCGTTTGCTGGAGTCATTGCTTGCACGGACAGGCCGTGGTTCAGGGAACTCCAGGGAACACGCAGTTGTACAATCAGTATTCCTCACTTTCTTAGAAAGTAATAGTCAAAAGCACACTTCTCTGGAGGAGAGCGTGTAAGTGATAAAGAGCTCCCTTGGAAGGGCACAACTCTGCAGGTAAGCAGAGATGTCAGCTTTGTTTTCTTTCTGCTAGTAATGGCAAAGATTGCCGTTGGAACTGGGAGAGGGGAAAAACAAGGGTGTTATGAACTGAGTCCAAATCGCCACACACTAGGAGAGGAAAAGGGGTTTGACTGATGTTTCTTTACAGGAATACCCTCCACTTAAAATCCCATTTCCAGATTAATGTTCTTTTCTGTCTAGCGTCTGTTACAAGGAATTTCTTTGCGGGATCGCTATGTGATGATACAGGTGAGATGCTGTCCTGCAAATTCAGCATCTTCAATCTGGATAGCTGGCTGCGCTTTTTGGGGTGCTCCATTCAACCACCAATCATCAGCTGCAGTGACCTGCAGGCCCTGTGCTGCTGTGTACCGCCCTGGGGCATCTATCCGGGAGAAGTTCATTTGCCAAGCTGCCTAAATGGAGGCTGGTGCCTATCTGAAGCAGTGGGAGGGAGCAAAGCAGGGTTATCAGGCTGACAGGGTGGTGGGGCAGGCAACTGGAGAGAGGAGAGGAGTTATGGTGCAGAATGGAAGCCCTGAGCATTTTTTTGAATTGCATTTCTTTAGTTTTCTTCCTAAACCTCTCCAGGGGAGCAGAGAATTTACATAATTATTTTCTTAAGGTAGATGTGAGATGCTTACAAATTGTAAAGGGTTTTCGCCAGCTTCCTTATTCATGTGCGGGCTGCTGTGCAGACACCGGAGCAGAGCCAGTCAAGCCACAGGACAAAGCATTCCCAGTGCTTGCCCTGCGTGGATGCATTTTCCAAGGGGAAGTCACAAGATTTAGATGGGATTTAAAAATCAGTTAAAAGATTTGGCTCCTTGAAAACACATCGCTGTGATGCAGTCTCTAGACAGTAACAGGAAGGAAGTTGAGAACATTTTCTGTGAGGTGCAGATGTAGTGCTGTCATGAGCACTTATCCCCACACATACATCCCCTCTGGGGAAGAAATGTTGGAGATCACATGTGAAAGTGGTGGAAAAGGGATCTCTGAAGGAGAGAGGAGAAAAGACAAAACAAAGGCACAATTCTTTTCACATTTGGCTCGCAAATGATAAATGGCCTTGTCATGTGCACTGATTAAGGGCTCATTATATTATTCTGCAGCAAGAAATACGTTCTGAAAAGACCCTGTACTGTCTAAAGAAATCCTTGGACTGAATCCAGCACTGAAACACGGCCCTTAAAGCAGCCTTTGGGAGCCCAGCTCGAGTAGGGAGTTTGGACGCTCTCTCACAGCTTGGCTTTTTAAACATGAAAGCTTGGAATGATTTCAAAATGTTACAGCTTTGGCTCTGTTGCAAGTTCTGGAAGTCCAATTTCAAGCAGATGGGTGCACTTGTAGACAGGCAACCCAGGGAGCTCCTTCCCACAGGCTGAGGCTGCTGGAGGTGGGATTGTGAGCACTCGGGTAGAATGGCAGCGTATTGCTACATCTGCTGCGATTTCCATCAGCGGAGAGACCCACTTACAGGAAGAAGCCTTGTCCGGGGACCAGCGAATTCAGTTCACCTGCACAGCGCGGCAGCTCTGGGTATGCTGCCTTCCCTAAACCAGCAATAAAGCGCTGGAGAGGGCAAGCGTGCGACTCTGCCCCGCCAGCAGCGGCATGCCGATCTTTGCTATCTCCCTCCACTGCCGCAGGCTGCCAGTGCTGAAAGGCAGCGCGCGTGCAGGGTGCAGTTAGGGATCCCAGGGTGCCATCGGGGGAGCCAGGAGCTGAAAGAAGTCCCTAACTGGCTGCGATAGTTGCTCTCCTGGGCTGCTGAGGGGGTATGAAGACCCTCAGGAACGCCTGCCTCATTGGCTCTAGTCCATGGCTCTTGGCCCTGAGGACTGGAGTTAGTCAGAAGTTTAGAAGTTTCGCAGAAAATGCAGAGTGACTGAGCTAATATTTTTTCCTTTTTTTTTCCCCCCTTCTTTTGGGCAAAAAGATAAATCAGTGGAACTTTGGGAAAACGGCAGCCTAGCAGACAGGGAGTGGGCTGCCCAGGCTCCTTGCAGAGGTCTGTGCTGGGGTAGGCATGCTGCAGGTTGCCCCCTCCACGGACATCGCTGAAGGGCTCCCATCACACCAGGAGCCTACGGCTGGGGTGGCCTCAGGGAGAGGTTCCTCTGCAGCTGCTCTTTAAATTAGGACATTTTTCCCCTTCCCTTCTGACAAAGGCATCAGTCTCACTGAGCAGCTGTAGGGTCAAGGTAGCTTCTGGTCAGGGGAAATTTCAAGAAAACAATTTCTTCCATGAACCAGAAACTTTTTTTATTTTTTTTCCAGCCAGCCCTAGTGAGAAAGAGCTTTCTGTAGCTGTAGTGCCAAGAAGACTCTGCCTGTTCCTGACTTAAATGCTGTGTATCACTGAGGATGTGGCCTTTGGTGTCCAAATGGTGCTGGGTGACAGCACCTTATTCATAGCCCTTCCCTGCCTTTCCGGACCTGTGTTCTCTATAAGGTACTGAAAAGCAAGAAGTCAGATGCTGCAAGGGGGCAAAAAAAAAACAAACCCCAACCAAAACACCAAGCAAAACAACAACCCCCAAACCCCCCAAAGTAACCCAAAACCAAACCAGGAAAGGAGCTCTTTGATCGGCTAAATTTAACGTGGTTGTTGCACAGTAACCAAATATGGTTGCGTTACTGTCAACACACTCTACAAGGGAGGAAATTGAAGCTGCCTAGCTCTCTGCCAGGCAACATGGCCAGCGAGGGCTGGAACCCCTTGTTTGCAGCCCAGAAATCACAAGATGACCGAGACGTGCCCTCCCGCTGCGCTGCAGCACCTGGTACGCTGCCTGTGTACGGACTCGTTGGCTTTTGTGCTTCACATGCAGCACAGGTGCTACACACATGCTGCGGGCAAAGGCACCACCACACTGCAGGCCCTTTCCTGGCAGTGGCAGCACGCGTGCAACGTGGTGCTGAGCAGAAATACAGTCGGGTCTTGGTGCTGGTGATGACTGACCTGACCTCTCAGTAAATGCGTTTCTGAAAGGAGAAAGTCTCTCTGCAAGACAACATTTGACCTGTGCAAGCATCCCGCTCCGAAGGAAAGCAGCTGCGTTACCCTGCTGTAGTTGATCACAGAATGCAGCAGCAGCAGCAAGCGCTAGGCTCCGGGCGCCTTCACAGGGCAGGGTTTCGCAGGCAGCGCCTGTGCAGAGGTGTGGGGAGTCACTGCTGGGTGCAGGGTCGGTGACAGGGAGGGCTGGGGCATGGCGGGGCAGACCAAGGGGCTTGGAGGTGGGATCTGGGGAGATGGGCAGTGGAGAGCCTCTGCCATGGGGACATGGTAGCAGAAGGAGGTGGCAAAGGGGTGGGGGGCAAATGTGGGAGGTGCTCCAGATGTCTGCAACACCAGATGTCCTCCCCCAGCCTCGCCCTGCCGGTGGGTGCCACCAGAGGCTCCTGCCTTCCCCATGCCTCACCCTGGGCTGGCCTGAGACCTTTCGGGCTCAAGGCAGGCCAAATGACGAGCGATTGCAGAAAGCAGAGGGGCCGTGAGGAGCAGGATAGAGCTGGGGTACAAAGAGGGCAGCGAGATGGGGGGCGGGGGTTCTGAGGCACCGGTTCCCACTGCGATACAAGTAAAGGGACACTCACATTCCACCTTTTTCTCCAGCATTGCCAAGTGATTAGCTACTTCCGTTTTCAGCTCACTGATTTTAAAAACCCTGAAAAGAAAACCCTCATGTATTAATGTTATACATTTAGTGCCATCCCTACCCTAGGTACAAAGGACTTTTGCTAGAAATGTCTGTGTTTTGCAGAGGACTGATCTGTCCAAACACATCTGCCATGAGGAAGGGAAAATTTTCCGTTGGAAATGCTAAAATTGGGGCAGAAAATACACACTGGTTTAATTTTTGGGAAAATTAACGACAAACGATTTTGTTATGGCCTTGAGAACGTACTGTGGCTCTGCAACGCTTCATCAACCCCTCTCTCAGCAGGGACTTGCTATTGTACCCCCCAGGGAAGCAAAGTTAAATTGATAATGCTTCGCCTAACAGTAGCGTCTTGGTGTCTGCACACACAGAAGCCCTTCTCCTTTTGAGTTATGCTGGTGATTTGCTGAGCTGTGGTGGGATTGATCTGTCTTATTGAAACCAGATGGAATAAAACAAGCATCTATACAGCTCTCGAGAAGTCCTCTTGGAGGAGAGACATGTTTGAGTGATAAAGGGAAAAAATGAAACAAATCAGATGATTTGACTGTTAAACAAAGTAATATTTCTTTTTCTTCCTAAGGGGGAAAAAGCACAATAAGAACGTTTACGGTTACTACTTGATCTCCTTTTTAGATCAACAATAATTGCCAAAATCGCTTTTGGTGTAAGCGACTGTATAGCT